>NC_057796.1:150543859-150843859 GCF_018294505.1 Triticum aestivum
GCCCCTCGCCGCCGGAGCCGCCGCCCCCGAGCCCCGCACCCCCGCCGCCCAAGCCCCTTCCGCCGGAGCCTCGCCGGAGTCCTGCCGAGGTACTGCCGCCGCCGGCCGTTTTTGCTATTGACCGGTTTTCAGAAGAAAAAAAACCTTTTGTTTTAAAAAAAAACCTTAGATCGGTTTTTTTTCGGTTTTCTTATTTCACGAGCGTTCACCGAACCGTTCGTTTTAACGAACGCGTTCATCGGTTTTTCTCTGTTAACGAACGTCCGTTATTTAACCGTTCGTCCGTTTTTCTTTTTCGTCGGATTTTCTCGTTATTTTCTCAGATTCGATTTCTGATCGAAATTTCGAATCTGTTTAACTTTTCGCTCGTTTATCGGAATCAGGTGATTCAAGCGCCTAGAGTTTCGTCTCGAAATTCTCTTTCTGTTTAACCTACTCAAACAAGTTTTCGCAACAGTAAAATTTGACCTAGATCCAGATTAGCAAACGGAGTTTTTTTCTTTCGCCGTTTGACTTTCGTTGCTTCTTTCAAGTTGATTCTTTTTGCAAACTGGAGTTCTTAAGTTGAACTTCTGGTTGGATCTTTCTTTCGAGTTTTACCTGTGCATTAGATTAGTACTGATTGTATGCTTGTTTGTTTGCGATAGAGTACCCGGAGTGTGCCGCTTGTTACTTCGACTCGCTAGGTTTTGCGGATCATCAGCAAGGCAAGTAACACTTTGATCATACCCCGTTCATACCCAGTTTTATTGCATTAGATCTATTTTCCTCAAACACATTGCATGATTAGGATCTAATTAAACTGTCGGTATTGGGAAGTAGTTGAGGTAGTACCTATTACCTGTTTTCTTATCAAACCCTTGGGAGTTACTTCTACGTTGCTTTTATTATTGCCATGCTATGCTCGTAGACGTGGATTGGGTTTGAGAGATATTCATGACAGATGTGAGTTGTTTAATAATGGTTCAACTTAAGGTGGCAACTAAAACTCACATCTGGGTGGATTGAGGCACCTGGAGAACCCAGTGTTGTCTGTATGTACAAGGTCCGCCACCCAGGCTCAAAGGGATCATAAGATTATTCATGCTAGAAACTTCCGTGTGCAGCCGCAAACTATTATGGGCTCTAGCATAGCTGAGTAGGTTACAGGATCTCTTGAAGAGGTGGACTAGCAGATGTAGGGGAAAGTAGGTGTACCGGTCCATCCAGAGTAGAGAGTGACTGTTTCTGAAAGACTGTGTCTCGGTCATCCGTTTCTCAAACGTCATGCAGTGCGAGAATCAAGCGGAGGCGATCGAGTCTTGTGGGAAAAGTGCACAAACCTCTGCAGAGTGTACAAACTGATCATGATTAGCCGTGTCCCCGGTTATGGACAACTTGAGTATCTAGTACCTGGATTATCATTTGAATCTCATCACCGTGATACTTATAATTAATTTTGTTGGGTTAATGATGATACTTAATTGGGATTGAGTTGGAGGTACCTTCTCAATGTTTCAACCACCATGATAGTTAAATAAAATTTATTCCTTTGCAGTAGGATAAAATTGGCTTTTCGCAAAAAAACTGTAACCATAGAGCCTTTCCACCAGCCATATACGCATATAGTATAGCATTATCATTGTTCATTGCTCTCTATGTGTTGCTTTGCCAGCATATTCTATGTGCTGACCCGTTTTCGGGCTGCAACGTTTCATGTTGCAGACTTTTCAGACGACGAGTAAGGTGCCTTAGGTCGTGGTCTTATACTTAGTGATGCTGCTGGAGTTGATGGACTCACTTATCTTCCATGTCTTCCGCTGTTATCGTTATTAGATGGCCTTAAGACATGTTATTATACTTAATCTCTTTGGAGATATTCGATGTAATAAGTGTGTGATTGCTACTCTGTTATAAATCCTCCATTTGTACTGTGCGCGTCAGCATTCCTGATCTAGGGATGACACTGGTGCACAGCAGCACAGGCCATTTGAGGTCTGGTCGGTACACTACTATGGCTCATGGAAGCACAAGACTACATTTCCCCATAAGAGAGGCTACCAAGGATAAACAACTAGGTTGTCGGATCCCACACATACCAAGCATTTCAATCATACACACAATATGCTCGATATGTGCAAATACAACATGGCATCACAACAAAACTCTACGACTCATAGTATTTATTCATTAGGCTCCGAAGAGCTAGATATTACAAACATGGGTCTCCTCACCCAACATTCAGAGCATACAAGTGAAAGCACATGCGGAAACTTAACATGTCTGAGTACAGACATCTACAAATGAAAAATGCTGAGAAGCCTGACTATCTACCAGATCCTGCCGAGGGCACAAGATCGTAGCTGAGGTATCAAGCTAAACGTCGAAGTCCACACAGCACTACTAGCGAGACTGACGTCTCTCTGCAAAACATAAAATAGGAAAACGTGTGTACAAATGTACCCAGCAAGACATACATCAGAACTAACGACATATGCATCGGTATCAACCAAGGGGGTAGTGGAGTTTAACTGCAGCAAGCCAGCTTTGACTCAATGGATAACCTGAACTACGACTGCAACCAACTCTTTTGAGGTGGCGCACACGAGTCCACATATTCACCATATCAATACTCCACTATGGATCCGCTCCCGTCTCCCTACAAGAACGCCATCCATAGCACTCACGCTTATCTTGCGCATTTTAGAGTATCCACTTTCACTTGTCTATGAACTGTACAGGCAACCCAGAAGTCCTTTACCGCGGACACGGCTATTCGAATAGATCATATTAACCCTGCAGGGGTGTACTTCGTCACACACGCTCTCGCCACTTACCACCATGTACACGTCGTGTACCTCGGCAACCTTCAAGCGGAAGCCCGGCGAGGGAGTCGGCCACGACCTGACTAACCACACAAGTCTCTCGTCCAGGTTTATCGCCTATTCGGGTTCCATCCGCAAGGAGATCCGGCCGGGGTGTCGCTCACGGCCCCAAACGATGTTTGCAGGGTTCCCAAGCCCACCTCGACGGATGGATCTACGCTTGGTACACCGTGCCACGGTGCCTAGTCTGTCCCAAGCCCACCTGTACCGGGTACCACTTGGTAGACTACTAACACTACCTACAAACACCAGAAACTAGTTGCAACTCCTGGACAGAGATCAGGTTGATTAATAAGTCAAGAGGGGCACTTAATGATTCCAATGCGTGGTAGTAGATGTTTCATGGATCACAAACATAGAACTCGGTTCCTGAGGACGGCTACAATGAGACAACCCACCATGTACTCCTACATGGCCTCTCACCGCTACCTTTACAAAATCGTGTTCACACACTTAGCTCACCCCGAGGACATGTTCATCACCATTCCAACTCATCCCCGATGAATCAGACTCGACTTAACTCTAAGCAGTAGCAGGCATGACAATCAAGCATGAATGAGTAGGCACATCAGGGCTCAAACAACTCCTACTCATGCTAGTGGGTTTCATCTATTTACTGTGGCAATGACAGGTCATGCAGAGGATAAGGGGTTCAACTACCGCAGCAAGTAACAGATGAATCGTTGTTGTCCTAATGCAGTAAAAGAGAGCAGGAGCGAGAGAGTGGGTTGTATCGGAATGGACAAGGGGTTTTTGCTTGCCTGGCACTTCTGAAGATAGCATTGAGTCTTCATTAGTGTCAACGATCACAACGCCGGAACATCGTCTACCCAGAGGGGACAAATACCGGCAACAGAGAAGAAATACAATCAATGCAATGCACAATATGATGCATGATCATGACATGGCAATATGAATGTGTTTTGGGCTAATGCAAGCTAGAACAGATTGAGATGAGTCCATTTGAACCAAAGATTCAAATGCAACCCATTTTATAGAGTCATATAAGTGCATTATCTTGTTTCATCTAAACATCATGGTTAGGTTGCTCTAACATGCATGAAACTAGTACAGATGGATAGATTGGATTTTTTTGATCATTTTTCATATATAAATCTTTTCATTCTGAGCTATAGATTATTTTCTATGAATTTTAGAAGTTTTGGGCATTTTCTGGAATTTCCTGTATAAGAATAATTCCAGTAATTAAATTACTGCGTCAGCACTACGTCAGGATGACGTCAGCAAGTCAACAGTGGCTGGTCCGGGTCAAACCTGACAAGTGGGACCTACTGGTCAGTGAGACAGACACTAATCCCGCGTTGACTCCGGCTTTCACCCGCTGCGGGGCCCGCTGTCAGTGACTCTAGGGGGGTTAGTTAGGCGCTAATGACGGTGGCACGTCACCAACCACCGGAGTTGGACGCCGGCGACCAAACCTGACGGCGGTGGATCGCCGGAGTTGCTCGGGACGGTGCTACAGGCGGTGATTTGCGGCGGGGTTTGGAGCTACGGCGAGCTGGCGTTCGCGCGCATCTGCTAGGGCAGACGGAAGGGGCTGGGACGGACCGAGCTCGTCGGAAGCGAGCTCGCGGTAGCGGCCGGAGCTCGGGCACCGATGGGTTAGGTGCTACAGCGCGTTTCGAGGCGAACTGGCGGGATCTACGGCTTCCTGAGGAAGCGCTGAGCACGCCTACGTGCCCTGGTGCGACGTGCAGGTGTTGCAACCGCGGCGGCGACATGGTCGGCGGCGGGGAGCGCTCGGCTGGTGGTTGATGCGGCTAGGGGGCGAATCAAGCAACGAGGTAAGGGGGAAACGGTGCAACGGCTCACCGCGGTTCTTCTGGTGCTGCTGGCTAGGCAGGGGAGGCACGGGGTCTGGCGAAACGACGGTGGGGATCACCGGCGCCTGAGGTCGAGATCAGCAGCGTTGGAGATGCAGCAGAGCTTCTGGCGCCGCGTGACTCGATGGAGAGGACGACGATGTCGTGGCGGAGCTCGTGGTTACGTCGGAGAGGCGCGGGGAAGGCTGTGGGTGCGGCAACGGCGAGCGGTGGCGACGAGCTCCGCTCGGTTGTCGCGGGAGAGAGATAGGGGAGGGGATGAGCATGGGGGAGGAGTGAGAGGGGCCCGGGGTGGCGCGTGGCGTCGTCCAGAGGGGTCGGGGAGGCCAACCAAGCAGGAGGTGGCCAAGCGCGTGGGCGCGCGCGGCGGCCACACGCCCTCGTGCCCACTGGCACGAGGAGGAAGACGACAGGCGGGAAGTTGGGCTGGGCCAGCCAGCTGGGCCACCTGAAAGGCCAGGTAACTCTCTCTCTCTTTCTTTACTTTATGTTTTCTGTTTTCCTTTTCTGTTATTTGTTTTGATTTAGTTTTAAGCACTAAACCATTTTGCTTTCTTCTAATAATTTTGCAGGGACTGAAAGGATTATCCCAAAGCCCCTGACAATTTCTCAGAATTATTGGACACATATTCGATATATAGCAAATATAAATCCAATGCAAATAGTTATTGCATTAGCTTCAAATGCCCAAAATAAATATTTATGAGCTCGTAAAAATATTGGTTTGAATTTTAATTCTGGCCAATATTTTCATAGAGAAACATGAACATTTTCTTGGACCTATTTGTAGCAATTTTTATCTTGGTCATTTTCAGAAATGATTTCTGAGGCTTTCACATGTCCCCATTTCAAATTCATTTAAATTTAAACATGATGCACACATGACTAGCTAGCTTAGAGCAAACCGGAACTAGGGATGTGACAACTCACCCCCACTAAACAAGAATCTCGTCCCGAGATTCAAGCGTAGGGTAAGAGGAAGAGGGGACACAAAAGCTAACACAATCTTCACGATCCAATACCCTCATCGAAGATGTTGACTCATTGCTTCAAATTGATCTTGTCGTCTTTGCTTTCGGGATCTTCATCCAACATGATGACGAAAGAGAGGGAAACTCTACAGGATCGATCTTCTTGAAGATCGGGCACTCAGGATCAACTCACGGAATGCGATGTTGAAACATCTTGAGTTGAGACAAAAAACACATCGAGAGGGATGGAAGAACAAACGATGAGGTTTGATTTGGTGGCAGCAATCCCACGCTTAGATAATATGGTGCATGGGTTCCAAAGCAGCGAGGAGTTAATTGCCATGTCTCCATAACGGGGCACCTTAGGAAAGGTGACTCATAGAATTATTCCCTGAAGTGGCAAAAAGAATTACTTTTGATACAAAGATCATTGAAACTCTTTATACCAGCCTAAGGCAATCACAAACGATCGTGTGAACTTACTCGAAAGAATGGCATACTCATACTAGAAGTAATGATGTGGACTACCTTGTTGAGGACAACACTATGGATGATTTTGCTTAACATCGGGGATGGATGGGACCCATAGTAGGACCACTTTTGAAGATGGACCTGGACAGCAACTACTGAGAAGGGCAGCCCATGGAAAATTGGCACGATGGGGTGCAAGCTGGGAACAAAATGCAACCGTTGGGAATGTTCCAACCATCATATCTGCCTGAGATTCAGATCCGATTGGTGATAGGATACTTCAGACTTAGCATGTCTGAAAGGAAAGTTTGCAACACAATTCGACGAGATGGCATTGCGAGATTCTCGAGGAATGAACTAAGATAGCAAGCTCCAAAACATGAGCTGGTTCTGCTAAACACATGTGAACACGCTGTCCCAGACAAGCATGACCACATAGTAGTCTTATGATAAAACACTACCGAGTTCAGGTGGGGAACCATCATCTAGGGTAACGAAGTCTTTTGCATGACCTAGGATTTGCACAACAACTCCTTTTCCTTGAACAAATCAATTAGTGGCTTGGTGTGCTAGGAACACATATGGAGTGGAGGTAATTAATCTACCAAACCATGGTATACTTGCACATGCATGACTGACTTGGGATGATTCTGAAGGAAGCAAAAACAATCTTTCTCGAACTCATGGCGGCAACTTGCACCAAATGCACATGAATTCGAGGAAGTCACTACTTACATCTAAACATATTCTTCATGAGCCGGCACGAAGAAAATGCTTGCACAAGTTTCCAACACCAACTTAGATGTTCAACATGAATCATGTAGGAGACGAGATGCTGCTGATGGGCTCAATAGCAACTCATCGGAATTTCCATATCACTGGACTTCCACCATCATGTGAACACGGTGATAGCATTGGTCAGATCCAAAAGATATAATGGTGTATGCTCGAGGGATCAACCATGAGTAAGACAACATTACGAACACCATTGGTTCTGATTTGATTTGACGATAGCCCATACTCAAATCAAAGATTGGTAAGATAATAGATCCAACAACTGAACACGAAGATCAATCGATGGAGATATCATCTTTCTTCAACACACACACACCAAAAATATATCCCCTAGGGATGAGCGTGGTCGGAAAAGCTTTTATCTTCCAACTCTCCAAGTTGTTGTTAAGCTTAACCAACTAGCTCAGGGGTATCCAACATAGATTCTTGGAGAAAAGGGTGGCTACAAGAAACCAACTTGATCACGAACTCAACATAGCGATCAGGTGACAACTTGGTGATCCCTCCGAGAAGATATTCGGAAAATCACTAACCACCGATATGTTACTAAGCTCGAGAACAATCTTGCTTTTCAGGGCAAGACGATGTGATCCAGAGAGTGATGGATTGACACAATCCTATCTCATTGATCGAGGTGTGCACCAGGGAAAATGGACTAGGTTGCACGATAAATCTTAGGAAGATGCTTCAGTAAGCAACACGCTAAGAATGAGATTGTTGTCCATTAACTACCAAGCAACGGGGTTGCTAGGAGTATTATTTCACACATCACAGTTCACTTGTCAGCATTCCGGTTACAACCAACACAGAGACCGAGAGATGAATAATGATGGCGAGGAGTATCACTACATCAAGAATTCATGAGAGATCATGCAATTCTCACGTCATTCTTGATATGAAAGAGGGTGACATTCCAAGGTAGAACAGATCAAAGGCTGGATTGGCAATTTGATCTGCGGAATACAACTACTTTGACCCAATCCTCGAAATGGATGAGGTACTGGAGTTTGTTTCTCCTAGTCATTCCGGAATAGAATGGCTTGACAGACCACAACAATAATAGGCATCGATAACATGGATGCACAACTAGTCCTGACTATCAATTGATAGACGAGGGCCAGAAAATAACTAAAGAGGGACAACCCAAAGGAACATATGGTTTTCTGAGTTATGGATGCTTGGTTTAGCATGTCGAACAAGTTCAACATATTTCTTCCGGATAACCCATGCAGAGGAGGAAGGACTGGCAGAGTCACTATATGAATGGAGTACTCCTCAAGAGCGCCCTGGTTGTGATCTTTTGGTTAAAAGAACTTCTGCCATGATGGTTCATGGTATTGGAAGAATGAAATACCACGGACCTCGAGGACTAATGCAAAGGTTACTAATAACCTAAAGGAACGAGCAAACACTATCAACAGGAGGTAAGTGGAGTAAATCTTGGGCTCAAGAACCCAGAAATAGAATGCCTACTAACTAAATGGCATCACGGGATGCTTTCGAGAATAATGGCCAGAATCCGCACACTGGGAATGCAAAGCATTGCTAGATTACTAAGTGGTTCTCTAAGACGACTGGGGTCATAATAATAGCTCCAACATATATGACGAGGTAACGGAGTACCTCAACACACTCGTTAGTGTGTTTAATCTGGCCCAAGGAACATCGGGAACGGAAAGAAGGGATTTGCAAATGCATCAGACTATTTAGAGACCCGGGATGACTCGGACAACATAACGGCTGTAAATGCTCAGAAAAGATTCGAGACATCCTGCCAAATGGTGGCATAACCACTTAACATCACAATATCAAGATTCCGAGACCAACTATGATCACACGGAAGTAGTAGAAACTGAACTGAGGCTTCAGACCAACAATCCGACGAGTCTACGGATTAGTAACACGTGATCCTGATAGAAAGATGAGAAGCCTAGTTCTTAATCCCCGTAGAAGAGAAGAGGATGACTCAGATCAGAAGGCTATAAGGTAAAGGAGTAAAAAGAGCCTTACGTTCCCATCCACAATCAATTCCCTTATATAACTAAAGCATTTCTAGACTCAACTTCGACCGGTTTGGCTTGGTAATCCTACAGGCAGTCAGGCTCTAATACCAAAGCTGTCAAGACCCCGATTCCAAGTCACATCGATCTAGCCGGTAACACCTCATATCACTTTGCGGCCTCACGCATGGTATTCCCACGGGTGTCGCCTTACCATGGCCCGGGACCGTTTGCGTTTTTTGGCTCACGTATATGATAGCGTCGCTAGCATCCATATGACAGAGAACCCGGGCCGACATGACTAGTCGTGAACCCAAAGTGGCACTAACTTACGGGGACAGGCATACATGAATAAACATCGAGCATGTCGGTCCGCAGCGTGCGAATCCGGGCTGTAGCACTGGGCTAACAGGACTACGGTGAACCGGGCTGTAGCAGGCTAGGCAGGACTCCGGATGTCACCGTGTGACATTTCCCCGAAGGGACAGACACAGGAATGAAGTGAATCACATGCCGGCCAGTCAAGTGTTCCGGAGCAGTAGTGCTGGGCTAGCAGGACTCCGGTGAACCGGGCTGTAGCAGACTACTATGGCTCATGGAAGCACAAGACTACATTTCCCCATAAGAGAGGCTACCAAGGATAAACAACTAGGTTGTCGGATCCCACACATACCAAGCATTTCAATCATACACACAATATGCTCGATATGTGCAAATACAACATGGCATCACAACAAGACTCTACGACTCATAGTATTTATTCATTAGGCTCCGAAGAGCCAGATATTACAAACATGGGTCTCATGACCCAACATTCAGAGCATACAAGTCAAAGCACATGCGGAAACTTAACATGTCTGAGTACAGACATCTACAAACGAAAAAGGCTGAGAAGCCTGACTATCTACCAGATCTTGCCGAGGGCACAAGATCGTAGCTGAGGTATCAAGCTAAACGTCGAAGTCCACACAGCACTACTAGCGAGACTGACGTCTCTCTGCAAAACATAAAATAGGCAAACGTGAGTACAAATGTACCCAGCAAGACTTACATCAGAACTAACGACATATGCATCGGTATCAACCAAGGGGGTAGTGGAGTTTAACTGCAGCAAGCCAGCTTTGACTCAGTGGCTAACCTGAACTACGACTGCAAGCAACTCTTTTGAGGTGGCGCACACGAGTCCACATATTCACCATATCAATACTCCACTATGGATCCGCTCCCGTCTCCCTACGAGAACGCCATCCATAGCACTCACTCTTATCTTGCGCATTTTAGAGTATCCACTTTCACTTGTCTATGAACTGTACAGGCAACCTAGAAGTCCTTCCGCGGACACGGCTATTCGAATAGATCATATTAACCCTGCAGGGGTGTACTTCGTCACTCACGCTCTCGCCAGTTACCACCATGTACACGTCGTGTACCTCGGCAACCTTCAAGCGGAAGCCTGGCGAGGGAGTCGGCCACGACCTGACTAACCACACAAGTCTCTCGTCCAGGTTTATCGCCTATTCGGGTTCCATCCGCAAGGAGATCCAGCCGGGGTGTCGCTCACGGCCCCAAATGATGTGTGCAGGGTTCCCAAGCCCACCTCGACGGATGGATCTACGCTTGGTACACCGTGCCACAGTGCCTAGTCTGTCCCAAGCCCACCTGTACCGAGTACCACTTGGTAGACTACTAACACTACCTACAAACACGAGAAACTAGTTGCAACTCCCGGACAGAGATCAGGTTGATTAATAAGTCGAGAGGGGCACTTAAGCATTCCAATGCGTGGTAGTAGCTGTTTCATGGATCACAAACACAGAACTCAGTTCCTGAGGACGGCTGCAATGAGACAACCCACATGTACTCCTACATGGCCTCTCACCGCTACCTTTACCAAATCGTGTTCACACACTTAGCTCACACACAGTAGGACATGTTCATCACCATTCCAACTCATCCGCGATGAATCAGACTCGACTCAACTCTAAGCAGTAGCAGGCATGACAATCAAGCATGAATGAGTAGGCACATCAGGGCTCAAACAACTCCTACTCATGCTAGTGGGTTTCATCTATTTACTGTGGCAATGACAGGTCATGCAGAGGATAAGGGGTTCAACTACCGCAGCAAGTAACAGATGAATCGTTTTGTCCTAATGCAGTAAAAGAGAGCAGGAGCGAGAGAGTGGGTTGCATCGGAATGGACAAGGGGGGTTTTGCTTGCCTGGCACTTCTGAAGATAGCATTGAGTCTTCATTAGTGTCAACGATCACAATGCCGGAACATCGTCTACCGAGAGTGCACAAATACCGGCAACAGAGAAGAAATACAATCAATGCAATGCACAATATGATGCATGATCATGACATGGCAATATGAATGTGTTTTGGGCTAATGCAAGCTAGAACAGATTGAGATGAGTCCATTTGAACCAAAGATTCAAATGGAACCCATTTTATAGAGTCATATAAGTGCATTATCTTGTTTCATCTAAACAGCATGGTTAGGTTGCTCTAACATGCATGAAACCAGTACAGATGGATAGATTGGATTTTTTTGATCATTTTTCATATATAAATCTTTTCATTCTGAGCTATAGATTATTTTCTATGAATTTTAGAAGTTTTGGGCATTTTCTGGAATTTCCTGTATAAGAATAATTCCAGTAATTAAATTACTGCGTCAGCACTACGTCAGGATGACGTCAGCAAGTCAACAGTGGCTGGTCCGGGTCAAACCTGACAAGTGGGACCTACTGGTCAGTGAGACAGACACTAATCCCGCGTTGACTCCGGCTTTGACCCGTTGTGGGGCCCGCTGTCAGTGACTCTAGGGGGGTTAGTTAGGCGCTAATGACGGTGGCACGTCACCAACCACCGGAGTTGGACGCCGGCGACCAAACCTGACGGCGGAGGATCGCCGGAGTTGCTCGGGACGGCGCTACAGGCGGTGATTTGCGGCGGGGTTTGGAGCTACGGCGAGCTGGCGTTCGCGCGCATCTGCTAGGGCAGACGGAAGGGGCTGGGACGGACCGAGCTCGTCGGAAGCGAGCTCGCGGCGGCGGCCGGAGCTCGGGCACCGACGAGTTAGGCGCAACAGTGTGTTTCGAGGCGAACTGGCGGGGTCTGCGGCTTCCTGAGGAAGCGCTGAGCACGCCTACGTGCTCTGGTGCGACATGCGGGTGTTGCAACCGCGGCGGCGACATGGCCGGCGGCGGGGAGCGCTCGGCTGGTGGTTGATGCGGCTAGGGGGCGAGTCAAGCAACGAGGCAAGGGGGAAACGGTGCAACGGCTCACCGCGGTTCTTCTGGTGCTGTTGGCGAGGCAGGGGAGGCACGGGGTCCGGCGAAACAACGGTGGGGATCACCGGCGCCCGAGGTCGAGATCAGCGGCGTTGGGGATGCAGCAGAGCTTCTGGCGCCGCGTGACTCGATGGAGAGGACGACGACGTCGTGGCGGAGCTCGTGGTTACGTCGGAGAGGCGCGGGGAAGGCTGTGGGTGCGGCAACGGCGAGCGGTGGCGACGAGCTCTGCTCAGTTGTCGCGGGAGAGAGACAGGGGAGGGATGAGCATGGGGGAGGAGTGAGAGGGGCCCGGGGTGGCGCGTGGCGTCGTCCAGAGGGGTCGGGGAGGCCAACCAAGCAGGAGGTGGCCAAGCGCGTGGGCGCGCGCGGCGGCCACACGCCCGCGTGCCCACTGGCATGAGGAGGAAGACGACAGGGGGGAAGTTGGGCTGGGCCAGCCAGCTGGGCCGCCTGAAAGGCCAGGTAACTCTCACTCTCTCTTTCTTTACCTTATGGTTTTTGTTTTCCTTTTCTGTTATTTGTTTTGATTTAGTTTTAAGCACTAAACCATTTTGCTTTCTTCTGATAATTTTGCAGGGACTGAAAGGATTATCACAATTTCTCAGAATTATTGGACACATATTCGATATATAGCAAATATAAATCCAATGCAAATAGTTTTTGCATTAGCTTCAAATGCCCAAAATAAATATTTATGAGCTCCTAAAAATATTGGTTTGAATTTTAATTCTGGCCAATATTTTCATAGAGAAACATGAACATTTTCTTGGACCTATTTGAAGCAATTTTTATCTTGGTCATTTTCAGAAATGATTTCTGAGGCTTTCACATGTCCCCATTTCAAATTCATTGAAATTTAAACATGATGCACACATGACTAGCTAGCCTAGAGCAAACCAGAACTAGGGATGTGACACATCTGGCATTGATGTATATACTCGAACGCCCACGCCAGACAATCGTCAATAGTTCTCCCTCGAAGGAACCCGTACTGGTTGCGGTGAACTATCTGCAAGATGATTTTCTGAAGACGATTTGCCAGAATCTTGGTGATCATTTAAAGGCAGCAATTGAGCAATGTGATCGGGCGTAAGTCATTGACCGTTTCTTGCAAATTATTCTTCGGTATTAGCATGATGTAGCCATAGTTCAGACTTTCGAAGTCAAGCTCTCCTTTATGGAATTCATCACATAATCTATAAAAATCAAATTTGATGATCGGCCAGCAGGCTTTCAGAGAGGCCCCATTAAAACCATCCGGGCCACGAGCCCTGTTAGGAGGCATTTCGTTTATCACCGCATCCACTTCAGCATGGGAAAAGGGAGTGGTCAGGCTGTCAAAATCCACGTTTTGTCTGAGAAGGGCCGACGGGTTAAATTTCATGTGTGGAGTGGAGCGAGTACCTAAATGTTGTTTAAAGGCCTCAAACAGAATGGCTTCTTTACCCGCATGATCGTCCACAAGCACTCCTTGATCAAATTCCAGAGTTGCAATACAATTACCCTTGAATCTCTCTGTTGCCACGATCTGAAAAAAATTCGTGTTCTCGTCTCCAACTTTAATCTAGCGAATGGTGCATCTTTTCTTCTAGTACTCTTTTTGATAATGAAGTAATCTAAGGAGATGATGCTTGAGGATGTTTCTGAAGTTTCCTTCAGGTAATGTGACAGGTATGCATTCCACAATGGCGTCTAGTTTGAAGATAGCATTATTAGTGTTTTCTATAGCAACTTTGAGACGAGAAATTTTCTTGCTCCAATGACTGAGAGCATGTCTCACTACTTTGAGCTTTTGACAGAGAATGGCAGCAGAATTCTTGTTTTTCCCAAACTTGATTGGCTTATTCTAGGCACTTTCAACTACATTCATGAAGCCCGGATGTGTAATCCAATATGATTCAAATCTGAATATTTTGCTCTTAGGTATCTTGGTTTGTATAACAACTGTGCAGGGTATATGGACAGACCCTGGGCGTCCCAAAGGGTTTACCATAGTGTTGGGGAAGGAAACGGTCCAGTTCAGAGTGGTAAAAAACCAATCGAGTTGTTCGAGTAGAGGGTTTAGCTGCATGTTGGACCATGTGTAGGCTCGACCTTTAATAGGAAGTTCAGTGAGCTCTTGGGCACGAACGAAATCATTGAAGGTAAACATGTCTTGTGTATTTCCACCAGGCATGTTGTGATTATCAGGAGCGTGAATGTAATTGAAATCGCCAAGAAGTAACCATTCCTCAGTGGAGGGAATGTGAAGATCAAATAGCCATATGTATCAAAGCGTTTAGGGCAGAGGGACTTGAGCGTTGTGGCATCAAAAGTCGTCATTTTTGTTTCCTGCAAGCATATGATCGCGCACCCACTACTTTGGATAGCATTCGAAAGCGCTAGCTGATGATCAGTTATCACCCTAGTCGTGAGCTGCAGAAGACCTGTCTGAGTTTCAGAGTGATGAGCCACCAGACCATTGAGAGATGATTCGGTTTCATTGTTAGTAGGAATAGTAAGAGTGTCATCTATCTCATGGTGAGGATCAGACATTGTAGCATCAGTAGTAGTCATCCTGTCATCCACCTCTTCAATTATCACTGAAGATTCCATCCCAGAAGTCTGAGTAAACTACAGTCCATCAGAATTTTATTTTGACTATGTACTGTGAAGCAAAAGCTCCACGGTCTTTTATTTAATATTAAAAGAATAGAGGTCCACCTATATACAAACTAGAAAGCCAGAAAAGAAACTTACCTACTTAACTATGCTACAAAATACAACAATCTAAGGAAGATTATCAACCCAAGCTAAGAAAGGAGGTTTAACACTCTCCCTCACTCTATATGGTACAACAAGTTGATAGCATGTACAAATTTACCCCTCCACACGCCAAACGAGGCCCTCTCTGATATGAAGATCTTCCCATTCCTAGAAGTCCAAATGCACCAGGCCGCAGTGAGCATAACCTCAAAGAAGAATGGTTGCTGAAAATTCTTCTTGGCGTGCAAAAGGCAGGAGGTCACATCATGTTCGCCCAACCAATCAATCTGGAGATAAGACCAGACCCGTTGACTGAAATTGCAGTTGAAGAAGAGATGGAACCTATCCTCATGCAAATGGGCAGGACAAAGTACACAAAGATTATCCTCTTGATCAGTCCTCCAATGTCTCCTGAGAAGGAGGTCTCGAGTGTTTAGGCGATCAAAAAAGAGCAACCAACCAAAAACCTTGATTTTCATCATGCATGAACTTCTCCAAAGCCAAACACAAGGCGTAATTGTCAGAAGGTGTGTGTGCATTATGGTGTAAAAGCTCTTAGCAGAGTAACCAGTCTTTGAAGGCCAAGACCACACATCAGGAGCAGTAGCATCTCTTTGCAACATAGTGACCCAAAGAAGGAGGTGATCAAGTTCTGAAGCTGCTGCGCTCGAGATTGGCAAATGAAACATTGATGTCACATCCTTAGAATCCAGGAAATCCATGGCAGAGATCTTGTCATCCATGACAAAGGAGAATAAGTGAGGCAGCCGGTCCCGAAGTGGTCTGTTTGAATTGTGTAGTATCCAACTGTCAGACCAGAACAAAATAGAATCTCCCTAATTCACAGTGGCTGTATAGATTGCTCTGTAAGAATCAGCCAGCTTGAAAACGTCCCTCCATCAGAAAGAGCCACACAACACCGTGGCCTGGGGTACAACACCATCATAATAAGAGTTCCAGATAAGAGAGACCCAAGGGATGTCTTCCTTATTGAAAAACTTATGAAGGTGCTTAATGAGTAAGCCTTGGTTCTGAAGGTGCAAGTTAATTATGCCAAGACCACCTTTATCCTTGGGCCTGCAAACCAACTCCCATGCTGCAAGTGACTGTTTGGGTGTGTCTGAATTGCCACGCCAGAGGCATTGTTGTTGAATTCATTCCAGTTGCTTAATAATGTCAATTGGAATGTCCAATGAACAAAGGAAATAAATGGGCATAGAAGACAACACAGAGGTCAGCAACTGAAGCCGGGAGCCTTGACTCAGCATGGCAGAGCTAGCAGTAAGCCTTCTTTCCATCCTATCAACCAAAGGCAAAAGATCAATAATCCTTGGCTTAGTAGTTCCCATGGGGAGACCTAGGTAAGTGAAAGGAAGCGTCCCCAAAGAGCATCCAAACACAGCCGCCAGCCTAATGGCCTCCTCATTGTCAATGTTAAGGGGCACCATTGTGGATTTCTGGAAATTCACTTTGAGGCCAGTTAAGGCATAGAAAACATCCAACATTTCCTTGAGAGCAATGAGTTGGGAGTCCACTGCAGGTACAATTAATATAGTATCATCAGCATATTGGATGATTGGAAAATGTGGATCATGGGAGGGAATTGGCAGGGTGAGGACTCCATCAACCAGCATTCTGTTGACAACTGATTGCAGAAGATCGGCAGCAATTACAAAGAGCAAAGGAGATAAGGGGTCCCCTTGCCTAACACCGCACTTGCACTGAAATTGTTTGCCTGGCACTCCAT
Organism: Triticum aestivum; assembly: GCF_018294505.1. Lineage (NCBI taxonomy): Eukaryota > Viridiplantae > Streptophyta > Magnoliopsida > Poales > Poaceae > Triticum > Triticum aestivum. Next base: position 150,560,597 of record NC_057796.1, read on the forward strand.
TTAACAAAACCGAAGAAGAACCAGAAGATAAGATTTCCTTAACCCAAGCTAGCCATTTGACATCAAAGCCCTTCTACTGCAGGATTAACAATATTGCTTCATGCTCAATCGTGTCAAAAGCCTTGGCAAAATCCAGCTTCAACATCAGTATAGGTCTTCGAGATTGCTTGCACTGATGAATGTACTCAAAGGCCCATGCCAGACAGTCTTGAATAGACCTTGATTTCAGAAACCCATACTGGTTTTTGTGGATACATTTAAGAACCACTAACTACAGCCTATTAGCAAGCAACTTAGTTAAGAACTGGAGACATGTGTTGGTCAAGGAGATAGGCCTGAAATCCCCTGGGCCCTGAGGAGCAATCATTTTAGGTATAAGAGTTATCAGGGAGCCATTAATGCCCTCCAGGCTCAGCGAGCCAGCAGCAAATTGCTCAATCAGATTAAAAAATCCTTCTGAATAACAGGCCAGCATTTCTTAACAAAAAGTCCATTGAACCCATCAGGCCCAGGGGCCCTGTCTGTAGGCATTTACTTCAGGACCTTATCAATTTCAGCTTGTGAAAAAAGGGCCTCGACAGATCATGCAGGCCATCTATGGGCTGGATAAGATCAGCCAAGCAAAAGCCCATCCGGATCCCCCTGGACTGGCCCATCCTTGATTTGAGAGAGTGCCAAAGAACTCCCGCCATTTGGTCATGATCATGAACAGTAACACCATCATCAGACACCAGACTAGCAATGCTGTTTTTCCTCAGCCTCTCAGATGCCATTGCATGGAAAAAATTTGAATTTTCCTCTCCAACTTTGATGTAATGAATAGTGCAACGCTGCTTCTAGTAAATATACTACAACCTAAGCAAATCCTCGTGATGGAGCTTAACTATCTTTCTGAAATTGAACTCTGGGGTTGTGAGAGGCATGCATTCCTCCAGAGTATCCACACAAAGAATCACTTTAGAGCAGTTAAGAATAACCTTCTTTATCGAGGCAAGATTAATATGCCATCTATTCAGATCACTCCTAAGACGCTTGAACTTCTTTGAAATAACAGCAGCTGCCCAGTCCATCAAAAATAGCCGAGACATGAACCTCATTGTGATAAACCTCTTGACGAAAGCCATAACTAGCAGCCCAAGGGCCCCTCGAAGCAATTCAGGGACAGAGAGCATGCAACAAGGTGATGTTGAGTTGTTGACGAGGAATAGGATCTGACAGCATAATGGCAAGCAGATCATTGCCATGGGAAGATAAGCCAAATCGCATACCTTGGCCATGAATATCCACAGAGACAATGAGCACATTTTCAGTGTCTTGAACTTGAGCTAACTGGTTGGGCTATGGTGCAGAAGTGTTCCATCAACATATGTAGGGATAATGATCATGTCTGACTGCACAGAGGAGCTATCATCAGAAACAGTAGCTGAATCATGCCAGGCTTGCATTGGGTTGTCAGAAATATTGTTCTCAGGAACCACTCCATGCATAACCGTGAGCCCCTGGGAGGTGAGCCAAGCTTGATAGTTCATGAGGTCAGGTGGCATAGGAGTGGCAGGGGGTTCAGGCCAGGCACCCCAGCCCCCATTGTGAGCCTGTCCAGCATGGGGAGCAACATTGTTGTGCGGAGCACCATTGGGGGGTGCCGCGTTTTTGAACCAGCCAGTTATGAACTTGCTGTTGATACAATTGTTCCGCGGTAAGCTCCAGACCGAACTGAGGGTCTGGGTTGCCGTCAGGTGGGGGTGGTTCCTCACCGGTCGAAAGCACTTCAGGGAGCAATCCATTCCAATCATTACTATGAGGGATAGTGATCTGAACAGTCCAACAGTCGCATGCACCTCCCAACTGCCAAACCACGAAGCTTTTGGGAATCAAATCCAGATGAATCACTCGTGCTTTGATAAGGATGAAGCACCTATCTTGACAAGGGTTATACCAAGAAACCAGAGAACCATATCCCCCCAAAGCCATGTTGATGTAATAATCGGGTGATAATCATCGGGAAAACTAAAAAACATGATCCAAATCTCTAGACCGAAGGAAGTGGTGCGCCTATTGAAGGCTTCATTGTGAGGCACAAAAGAGATTAATAGACCTTCATCTTCCAGTTCAAGGGGAGTGGCAACAGCAGTATCACTAATAAAGGAATCCACAAAGCCGAAAACCCCTATTCTGAACGGATGGTCGCTGGATTCAGTAGTAAAAAGTTGGGCTTCATGAAGCAAACCTTCGACCATCGTGCGAATGGCGGCCTGTCAGTGAAGAGGAACATAATGACTAGCCTCTGCAATGGCCAAGAAGTCATGGTTGAGTGGCGTGATTGGACCGACCACCATTCCCGGCCACACCAATCGGTCAGTAGGGCCAGGTTCCACCACGAAGCCCGGCGGCAGGAAGGGAACGGGGTTCAGAGGGTAGTTTGACATGACCGATGGGGATGTAGCTGGCGGTGTCAATGCTGGTGGTTGCAGAGTGGTGGCAGGGAGGGTTGGAGTGGAGCAGAGGGGTGACGTTTGGGCAATTGAGGTGGAAGATGGAGCGTGAGGGGTAGAATCGGCAGTAGGAGTTGATTTCGAGACCCATATCCATTTTTGGGCTCTGATTCTATGAAAGCACTACCGATCCTCATGCTTGCAAAAACCACATGATCTGCATCGCACGGTTGACCTCCTTTTTCTGGTTACAGCGAGGGGGAACCAAAGGTGCTTAAATGCCGTGGTGATTGAGATGATTCCCGGAGTTAACAGATACTTGACCAGAGGTGGGATGATGTTGTCTAATCAAGGGACAGTTAATAGCCTTGTGGTCAGGTGCAGAGCATTTAAGATAGATTATCGTAGCTTGGCAAGAGGTATTTTTATGGCCCCATTGGAGGCATCTTGAGCAGAGGAAGCCCTATTAGAGGGTATTTCCATAATGTCCTCCTCCGAGTATTGGGCTTGGGCCAGATCGGCCTTGTGGCGTTTTCCGAGCATGGGAGGCCAGCTCGCATGCGGAGGGGCATATTTGAACGTTGAGTTGAGAAAACATTATGGCGGTGATGGATATTGTGCCTTAAGAGAGCATTTAAAGCTGCCCAAATAAATGTATGCCACTGATTGAGCATCCTCAAATTTCTCCTGCCTGAGAAACTACTGCATTAACAAAAGATGTAAATGACCCGCCTGGGAAGAATGTGAATTCAAATCTGAATGAACGAAAGGATGAACAATAGCATTGGAGCTATTCTTGATTGGGCAGGAGGATGAGGCTTTAGTAGAATGGTTATTCGAGAAAACCATGTGATTAATTGGAGCCAGCTTGAACTTGCTAAGTGGATGAGCTGAATTGGAGCCCAAACTAGCATTCTTCGTAGGTTAACATAGATGAGTTTTGATCATAATGGGATTTCTCTTAGAGATGTCTAGCAATTCCTCATCAGCATGCCAGGAAAACTCAGAAGTGGGAGCTCCACTAAAACGGCCATTATAGAGACGAAAATGGCAAACAAAATCCAGCCAAATACGATCTTTCAAACCATAGATGAAATGCCCCACCTTGTTATTGGCAACAAAAAATTGGAATGATCGGGAATTGATCTAAACAACCTTAAAACCAGTGCATAAACCACCAAGGCAGCAATGTAAAGCAATTTCAACTGATTCCTCGGAGAGAAGGAAGGAGGCTGAAGAAAATGTGACCACCAGAAAGAACTCCTTGGGGTCCCGAGAGGGAGAAAAATGAACTGTTGATCCAAACCTATGTCTCACCTGATCTGCAAGGGCCAGGCCCGGAGCAAAATCCCAGTGTAGGAGACCTTCCATTAGGGGTAAAGCTAGAGATCTCCATTATCGCAGGTGGTGGGGGAGAGGCAGGGTGGGGTGGGGTGGGGAGGGAGCCATTTGGTCAATAGGACATGCTATAGTTGCGGCAATGTGAGTCACTTTGTGGTGGATTGTCCTTATGAGAAGAGGGAAGACAATGGTGGCAAACTCATTCGCAAAGACAAAGCCAAGTCCTTCCCAAACAAGAACAACTTCACCAAGAAGATGCCTCCAAAGGGTTTGGTGGCACATGAAGAACACCCCTCCGATGATGATGATGAAGATACAAGTGGTGAAGGAATGGCAACGGCAACCGTGGCCATTGCCACCTCTTCCCCCTCCAAGGTGTCTCCCTTCAGTGCCCCCAACGAGAACCTCGTTGCTAAGTGCCTAATGGCCAAAGGTATCAACAAGGTAACCCCAACATCAAAACCACCATCACTACTACTCGTTCATTGTTAGATTGTGTACATGATAGTGAGGTGGAGAAAGTTGATGAGAATGGGTTTGACAAATTCTTGAGTAAGCTCAAGGGTGAATCCAAGAAGCACTTTGTTGCTCTCTTGGAACAACTTGGTGAGGCCAATGATATCATTGAGTCTCATGAGGATACGATCTCCAAGTTGGAAGGGCATAGTCGTGATTATGCCGATGAGATTGCGGATCTTTCCATTGCTCTAGAGGAAGATCATGGTCTTCGGTTGATCATGCTAAACTGCAAAAGGATCTTGATCATGCTATTGTTCTTACTCATGTGCTTAAATCCGAGAAAGTTGCACTTGGGGTTGGCTGTCGGTGTCAAAACCGGCGGATCTCGGGTAGGGGGTCCCAAACTGTGCGTCTGAGGATCGAAGGTAACAGGAGACAGGGACACGATGTTTACCCAGGTTCCAGCCCTCTTGATGGAGGTAATACCCTACTTCCTGCTTGATTATCTTGGATGAATATGGGTTTACAAGAGTTGATCTACCTCGAGAACGTAATGGCTAAACCCTAGATGTCTAGCCTGTATGATTATGATTGCCTCTATGGAGTAAACCCTCTGGTTTATATAGACACCGGAGGGACTTAGGGTTGTACAGAGTCGGTTTACAGAGAAAGGAATCTTCATATCTGAACGCCAAGCTTGCCTTCCACGCAAGGGAGAGTCCCATCCGGACACGGGAGGAAGTCTTCTGTCTTGTATGTTCACGACCCATTAGTCCGGCCCACGTCCTATAGTCCGGACGCCCGAGGACCCCTTAATCCAGGACTCCCTCAGTAGCCCCTGAACCAGGCTTCAATGATGATGTGTCCGGCGCGCAGATTGTCTTCGGCATTGCAAGGCGGGTTCCTCCTCTGAACACTTCAAAGTAGTCCTCGAACACAGAAAACGTGTCCGGCTCTGCGAAACAGACACCACATACAACCATAACAGGATACAATTTTTAACAAGTCCCATCTACTAACAACTCTGGCGGTGAGACGTTATGTCCCTTGCTTTGTTATTATTTCGAGCCGTCTTTCAGCCTCTCGCTCCACATTACGAGACGCGGTTTTTATGTCACATCTTGTCAAAGCAGAGATCGTGCCCCCTTATCATGGGATTCCTATTAATATGGGCGTGGGTAATCCAACTGTGTTGTTTACACGATCCCTTGGGAATAGGCGAGCTTTAAGGCCCGTGAGGAGGCGTTCGATATTCCTCGTCTTTATAAAGGGGTACAAACCCGTCTTTCTCCCCCACGTCTTTCTCTTCCTCAGCCTTTCCAGCCCTAAGCTCCCGCACCCAGGTCTCGATTTCTGTCATTGTTACCAAACCTTCTAGTTATGTCAGGATCCAGCTCCCAAGGCAGGTGGATGGCCTCCTCGGTCACCGAGGAAGATATCATGAAGCTCCAGGAGGCGTGGTACCTGACTGCGGAAATCCCCCACAGGCTCCCTGCCAAGGGGCAGGTTATCCCCGCACCAAAATCCGGCGAGAGGGTTGTATTCATCTCTCACCTCCTCCGCGGGCTAGGGTTTGCTCTCCACCCCTTTGTTCATGGCCTTATGTTCTATTATGGGCTAGATTTTCACGATCTAGCTCCGGACTCCTTTCTTCACATCTCGGCGTTTATCGTCATGTGTGAGGCTTTTCTCCGCATCCCCCCACACTTCGGCCTATGGCTCAAGACCTTTAATGTGAAGTCGAAGATAGTCGGCGGGGAGCAGGCAGAGTGCGGCAGTGCTATGGTGAGCAAGCTCGCCAACACTATCTGGCCAATAGGCACCTTCACGGAAACCTCCAACTTATGGCAGCGGGAGTGGTTCTATATCACCGAACCCCGCGGTACCAAATGGGCAGCCACACCGGCGTTCCGATCTGGCCCTCCATCGCAACTCGCATCGTGGATTAATAAAGGGCTAGATTGGGGATCAACTGATGACGTGCAGATGCTGTAAAGTCGTATCCAGAACATCCTCGACAAGGACACTGGCCTCATTAACGTGATCCAGGTGATGCTAGTTCGCCGGATTCTCCCGTGCCAGCGACGGCCTCTCCGCATGTGGGAGTTCAATCCGGAAGGACCGCAGACCCTTCAGTAATTCTTCGGCACAACGCATAGAGGGATGTGGAAACTATTCTTCAAGACTCGAAAGCAGTGGCCGGACACATCCGAGGACATCGGCCTCTACTGCAACCATCCGGATACCCCGGTAAGCACCCAACTTCTGAATGCAACTTGGTTGATTATCCCACAGCGATGTACTAAGAAACCTACCTTCGACCAGGGATGGGTAAAGAAGGCGGAACAAATTAGGTGTTCGGCTCCACTTCCCGAAGACTCAGCTGATCCTGTGTTAATGAGGATGCTGACTCCGGCGCCGTATCAAATGCCGACGAAGGAGGAAAGAAGAACAAAAGGGTTAAAGGTGGCCTCTGCTCAAAAGGTGTACTGGACGCTACGTCCGGGGAGACTGAAGCTCCCTCAGGGGAAGATGAAGACGAAGGGGAAGGAGAAGGTGATATCCCTTCTCACCACGGAAGAAAAGGACTGCCTCCGAAGAGTTGGAGGTGGAGGCACCCAAGAGAGGGAAGATGTCCCTCTCAGATGGTTCGGGTTCGGAAGCCGACGTTGACGCGGAGCTCCTCTCTAGGGACAAGCCCTTTGTCGAATCGTAAGTGAACAAGCATGGTCTAGACATGTACCTTTCTTCTTCGGTTTGCCATGGTAACATTTAAGCTATATGTTTGCAGCCCGGCCCACTATCTGCCTCAACTGTCCTCCTCGTCAGGGGACTTGCCTCCGGAGATGATGGAAAGCGAGATGCCTCCACCAGCTTCCTCGCCCATAAGGGCGGACGACTCCGAGGTGTCGTCCCGGAGGATCTCCCCTGACCATCCAGCGGCGCGAGGACAATGAAGACAGCGTCTGAAGATGATACTTCGATCGTCAAGGGTCTAGGTGAGGCAGCCCCCACGGGGACCAACAATGAGGGCCCTGAACTATCCGGTTTACAACCAAATATGCCTCTAGGGTCGAGTAAGCGTGCCCCTTTGAAGGGAGTCCGTACTCCCGCAGCAGCCTCCAGGAATCCGGAGGTGCCGTATACACTGATGGACACATTGCAAAGTGCATCCATCTCAGAGGAACATCATACCTTAATGGGTATGGTAGTTGAGAGGATTCTGTCCGCGAGAAGCGGATTGAATGAAGCCTTTACGGGCCTGCTGAGAGGCTTCGAGGTATGCAATGTAATATCTTTAACCGCTCTTTACATGTGAGAATGTTCCTGTATATAGATAGTAGCCCCTGAGACTCTGGTCGGTTTCCACAGCGAGGCGATCAGAGGATCAAAAAGATATGCTTGGGAAGTACCATAATTTAATTTGAAAATAGGCTGTTATGTCAATGGCGACTGCCCAAGCTGCGGAAGTTGCAGATTTAAAGCAGAAACGCGAGTTAGCTGATGAGGACAATAGTCCTATTAACAGGCAGCTTGACGAGGCACAAGGTATGTTTTTGGGACATCCCGCTTATGCATGTGTAATAGTATGCGCACGAAGCTGAAATTATACATTGTGACAGGCAAAATTGCAGATGGTGCTACCGCGGTTGAGACCCTTCGGGCCAAGCTTGCCCGGGCCAAGGAGCAGGCCAGAGTGAACGAGGCATCTGCCAAGAAGGCGGCTGCTGATTTAAAGGCCGAACAGGCCACTCGGCGCCAGTCCGAGGATAGAATATCTACCATGGAGCAAGAGATTAAGGATGCCACTGGCAAATGCAAATCACTCGAGGAGGATAACAAAGCCAAGGAAGCCGAACTCGACAAGGCCTTAATAGAGGTGAGAGAAGCACGGTCCGAGTCTAGAGCGGCTCGGGAGGAGATCCGGCAAGCTGGGGAGATAGCGGCTGGTAAGCCCTTTCTTTTACAGACTAAGTTTGGCGATCCGAAGTATGCTCTGCTTAATCAATTGTGGAGTTCTCCAAACGCGTTCTTGGACCTGCCGAAGAGTGTCTCCGACGCGACGCAGTTCTTCCAAGGACAGGAAGGACGTGATGCGGAGAAGCTTTTCTGGTCACAGTTCAGTGTGCCACGGCGTCCGGCGTTGCTGAATGAACGAATGGCCCAGTGGGCCGAGCTCCACAAGATGTCCGGAGCTGCCATGAAGGACGTCGTGGCCCGGCTATGGCCGGCTGAACCCATTCCAAACAACTATTTCGGTTTGGTGCAGAGACTTGTCGATGCAATGCCGCGTATCAACATCGTCAAGCGGTCGGCGTGCATAGAAGGTGCCCGGATGGCCTTCGCCCGCGTCAAGATGTAAAGGGCAAATATGAAGGCCACCGATGTTGCTGTTAAGGGCCCGCCCGGAGGCAAGGACCATCGCACGCTGGAGCATTATTTGGAGGACGTCCTGGAGGGCGCCGCTTGATAGAGGGTCAATGCTCAAAGGACATTATGTTCGAATAATTGTATCAGAATTGTGAGCACAATATTATGATACATTAAGGATGTTTTATATTTATGCCTTTGTCTAAAAGTCATTTCCTCCTGTGCCGCCGTTTTTATAATCTGAAAGTTTGCCAGTCGTCATCTTCGGCCCCCTCGCATATAATACGGGGTGTTCGGAATAGCACTTCATCACTCTTGACCCAACGTCTTGGTCCGTAACGGAGGTGTCACTGCGGTGAACTAGCCAATCGAACTATAGGGATTTACTTTCACTTAGCCATAGGAGTTTTACGGTGGGTCTACGATGTAGCCCCTGGTATGTACGCGGTTAACCGAATATGGTTGCGTTACATAGGTAACCGAAAAACGGTCCTTCGTGTTATATGGGAGAAATCACAAAAGATTCTAATAAGTTGTCGAGTGGCTGACCAGCTCTCGCCGCATCATGACAGTCAGTTTTCGGCTTTCTCTACTGAGGTGTTTAACCAGGTGTACCGGAAACACAATCGTAGTAGTTCTCCCTTAACTACCCTAGCCGATAAGACGGAACGTAAGGTAGTAAGCACAGGAGCCGGGCAACCCAACTATTGACCAAGGACATGATTCAGAGCTGATGCACATAATGACAAACTAGTGACGCCGAAGTGTGCTGTAGAGCTGTTCGTACTTTTCGGCAACCAATATGTTGCCGTATCGAGACCCTGGCGATTAGTGCCGAGGTGTGTGTGTGAAACAACCGAAGAAGCAAACTACAGTCCTATGAGGAAAAACAAGTACTGAAGACGGACTATGTTCACTAGAATCTGATTGATACGTCGAACGCAATCTTACAGATTATAACACCACCACCCAAACCATTTTACATGCCAGGGGTCGAAGGCTGAGGAAAAAAGGCTCTATACAGGTTTTAAATAGAGTGTATGGTCTACAAAAAATCTTTTGGACCTCCTGTCGCACGTCTGTGCTGCCTTTGCCTCAGCAAAAAGGATTCCTTAAAAGGAGACATCTTTGGTTTTTTTATATTGGACGAAACCGGGCTCCGAAAGAGTCCTTGTAGGTCCGTAGGATGAACAAGTTTTGATTCACCTGTGGCAAAAGGTAAGAAATGGTTAGAAAAGAAAAGATAAAAAGGTTGTAGGAGGGCGAACCGTATTGTAGGCCTGTCCGTATTGTGCCTCCGCCGATGACCAAGGTATTTTAAGTGCATAATTATGCATGCGCGATACGAACTTCGCGGGTATCTGTGGTGAACGACAGAGGCAGAACTGCTAATCCAGCTCTAAGATTGACCGGTCCTGCGTAATAGAGGCCGGCGGCTTAATAGCCAATGAGATATGCGGCTTGACGGGGCCGCTTTATATTTTGGCTGTGATGGCCGCGGTATGCTCCTCGGTAGGGAGGGAGAGTTTCGTGTTTCCGTTGATCATGATGATGCCGCGTGGACTGGGCATCTTAAGCTTTAGATAAGTGTAGTGTGGGACCGCATTGAAACGAGCAAAAGCGGTCGATCCAAGCAGTGCATGGTAACCACTGCGTAACGCGACAATATTAAAGACCAAGTTTTCGATTCGAAAGTTGTCCGGCGAACCAAAGACGACTTCCAATGTGATATAGCCCATGCAGTGAGCGTTGACACCGGGTATTACTCCCTTGAAGGTAGTAGTGGTGGGCTTGATCCTTGAGGGGTGAATGCCCATCTTGCGGACAGTGTCTTGGTAGAGTAAATTGAGACTACTGCCGCCGTCCATAAGGACTCGCATGAGATGGATTCCATTGATGATTGGATCGAGGACCAGAGCTGCCGAACTTCCGTGACGGATACTGGTTGGGTGGTCCCTGCGATCAAAAGTGATCAAGCAGGTCGCCCATGGGTTAAATTTTGGGACGACCGGCTTTATGGTGTAGGCATCTCGTAGTGCGTGCTTGTGCTCCCCGGTAGGGATATGCGTCACATATATCATGTTTACTGTTTTTACTTTGGGGGGAAATTGCTTCTGTCCCCCTGTGTTGGGTTGGTGAGTCTGTTCGTCTTTGCTGTCACTGGGCGGCCCCTTCCCTTTGTGTTCGGCATTGAGCTTGCCGGCTTGTTTAAAAACCCAGCAATTTCTGTTGGTATGGTTGGCGGGTTTGTCGGGGCTGCCATGAATCTGACAAGGCCGCGAGGGCTTTGGCGTCCGGACAGTCGACAATTTGGTTCTTTTTAATTAGAAACCTAGTACAGAGTTTCCTGGCTGACTCTCCGGGCTGCTGGATGACGTGACTTAGGTCATCAGCGTCCGGAGGCCGGACATATGTACCTTGGAAGTTGTCACGAAAGGCATCTTCCATGTCTTCCCAGTTGCCAAAGGAGTTCTCTGGGAGGCTGTTTAGCTAGTGCCGGGCTGGTCCCTTTAATTTTAGTGGGAGATATTTGATGGTATGGAGGTCATCACCGCGGGCCATGTGGATATTATCGGCGTCCTGGGAACGGGGGTCCCCAGACTTGCCTGCCTGCGGCCCATAGCGTGGCACCACCAGCGGCCCTGTACGGCCCATCTTCACCAGCAAACACTCAAGACCCTCGCGAGGGGCCAAGCCTCGCGAGGCGCACGACACAAGACCTCCTTGGGGACGGCCTCACCAGGCTGGCTCACGATGGGCGGAGAGATCAAGGCGAGGGACACCTCGCGAGATTCCTGTGACGCAAGCCATGACGACTGGAGCCAGGCGGGCGCCAGCACGCGCAGTGTCCTCTTTGGTGCTAAAGAGGCAAGCGCAGGTGTGGAGTCCCGAGGCATCAGGCAAAGGTTTCCATATCGGTGCAACGAGACCAAGACCAGAAGGACGGCAGGACGGAGGTCACCATGGAGCCCAAGACGGCGTCACCACCAGAGCCTTTGGCAGGCGAAGACCACCTTTAGCCTGGATAACTTGTACTAGTTGTCTTCCTTCGAATTTGGCCGTTGTTGGATCCCTTCCCGCTCAATATTTGGGGACAGGACCAGCGCCTCTATAAATAGGACTGGCCACCACCATAGATAAAGGGACGGATCATTCAGATCATCCTCAACCACACAAGTTCACCAAGCACAAGAACACCTCTCCTGAGGAGGCTATTCTTCCCTTGTAACTATTCATCCTCAGCCCAAGAGGCAATCCACCACACCACACTGGAGTAGGGTGTTACACCACATCGGTGGCCCAAACGAGTATAAACTCTTGTGTCTCTTGTTCTTTGGGTTCGTCGACCTAGGCCTTGTGATTGTTGTCAGAGCGATCTAGGGAGAGAGAGAGATCTTCGTGCGCACCCTAGTGTTCGAACCTCAAGGGTTTTGCCGGAACCCGAAATCCAACATTTGGCGCGCCAGGTAGGGGTGCGTCGAAGCTTTCCTCCTACCAATCTGCGACCCGTCACTTCGTCGCATCCATGGTGGACGCTCTTTGAGCCCACGTTGAGCGCCAGGCCGCCCTCGTCGCCCGCGTCGCTCAGACCGCCCCTGTCAGCGGGCCTCCCCGTCGTTCCCCGTCGCCCGCCGCCAACGCCACCACCGGCCCGGCGGGAAACGAGCAGCAAGCGTTCTCGCGGCACCCCTTGGTGCGGCGGGACGGCCGCACCGCCACTCCGTCACTAACCCCAGCCGGCTCATCGTCACACGCTTGTCGCGCTCCCATGAATGCGCAGGCAGCGCTGCTCATGGCACGCGAGCTCCTGCGCTACCGCCCAGTCGACGACCTCTACGAGGACTTGCTGGACCGCATCGCTGAGCTCGTCAGTGCCGCGGGGGCTCCCCCGTGCCGTCCCTCTCGCTGCCTCGCCCTCCGCCAGCTACGGGCGACGTGGCTCACGGAGCGCCTCCACCACCTCTGAACCAAGACGACGCTCTAGCGCCAAGGCGCGCGGCCCCCAGCGCAACCAACCGCGTCGGGCGCCCACGCGAGAATTAGGAAGCTGCCAAGAAGTTCCCCGGCCGCAAGAGAATGCGCCCGCGCTCCCAGCGCCACCGCGACAAGACCGCGTGCCACCTGCGGCGGTGGTGCGTGGGCATTAAGGGCAGGCTCCGCATCAGCAAAGGTCCCCGGTGGCCACCGCAGGCTGCCGCGCCTTCACTCCTGAGCTAGCTGCATAGCATCACCTGGCCGGGCAAGTTCAAGCTAGACCTGCCTCCTTGCTACGACGACACCCCCGACCCAGGGGAGTTCTTGCAGCTCTACGAGCTGAGCATCGAGGCAGCCAACGGCGACGAAAAAGTCATGGCGAACTGGTTCCCCATGGCTCTCAAGGATGGCGCTCGCTGATGGCTCCTGAACCTGCCCCCAGGCTCGATCTCCTCCTAGGACGAGATGCGCGACCGCTTCGTCACCAACTTTCAGGGCACTCGCGACCGCCCTCCGGCCGCGGGTGACCTGCGCCGCATCAAGCAGCAGCCAGGAGAGACCCTGCAGAAGTACATCCAACGCTTCAACAGCGTTCGCCTCAAGATCCCCAAGGTGACAGACGAGGCCATAATTTAAGCGTCTTCCGATGGCGTCCATGACGTCAAGATGAAGGAGGAGTTCGCCATCCACGAGGAGCTATGCACGGCTTTGGAGCTGTTCAACCTGGCGACCAAGTGCGCAAGAGCTGAGGAGGGGCGCCTTTCCCTCCTCGAGCTCCGGGCTACCGACCTGGAGGAGAAGAAAGCCAAGGCCAAGGACGTAAAGTGCAAGGGAGTAGCCGTGCTCGCAGCGGAGCCAGATACGAAGGGCGGCCGGGACCATCCCGAGTCGTCCAAGAGCAGCCGGCCGTTCTGCGCCTTCCACAACGTACACAGCCACAACACCAACAACTATCAAGAGCTCAGGGCCATTCAAGATGGACGCCTTGGTCGACGCCCAGAGCGCAACGACCGGGGCTACGGCCGAGGAGGAGGACGAGGCGGAGGACGCTAGGATGATCGCGGCCCCCTCCTGGAGTGGCGCGACCGGCCTCGCGAGGACCGCTGGCAGGAACAGCCTCCTGAGGGTGCCTGGAGGGACCTGCCTCGCGAGGACCGCCCTCAGGGCAATGCTGGTCTTCCTCCGCTACCGCCACCGCCAAGAAGGAACGACGACTACCATCAGGACGAGGGGGCTAGGGCTTCCAGGAACGACGTGCTATCGCCTGCACCTTGGGCAGAGCTCAGGCCCCAGCCTCTCAGCGTATCTTCAAGCAGTTTGCTTGCGAGGTGAACACAGCCCTTCCCAGGCTTGAGGCCACGCGCCCGCTCAGGTGGTCCAACTGCGCCATCACTTTTAGCTCGGCGGACCACCTCAAGTGCGCGGCCACTGCTGGCGCCCTCCCGATGCTCATCTCACCCGTCATCAGCAATGTACAAGTCACCAAGACCCTCATCGACGGCGGCGCAGGGCTTAACGTCCTATCCGTCGAGACGTTCGACAGCTTCCAAGTGCCATACGATCAGCTTCAGCTTACCAAGCCCTTCTCAGGAGTGACCGACGGCTCCACCACCCCGATAGGGCAGGTCCGCCTACCTGTCACCTTCGGACAGCGCGACAACTACCGCACCGAGCTCATCGACTTTGACGTTGCTCACATCCGTCTGCCGTACAATGGCATCCTCGGGTATCCGTCCCTAGCCAAGTTCATGGCGGTGACCCACCACGGCTACAACGTCCTCAAGATGCAAGGAAGCGGCGGGATCATCACCGTCGCCTGCGAAGAAAGAGATGCAGCGTGCTCCCTCGAGCGTGCCTTCCAAGCCACAACGATCGAAGACCCCAACAACAATGGAACGCAGTACCCTCCTGAGGTCGTCCCCAAGAAGAAGAAGCAGCTACTCCGCACAGGGCCTCAGGGGAGTGGCGTCTCTGGCGGTGCAACATCAGGATCGGCACCCGCGCCTGGGGCGCCACCCTCCCTCGCATAGGAAGGCGCACCCTGCGCCCTCCTCGGGCAGTGCTCGGGGGCTCCCTTCTATAGGGCATCAGACCTAGCCAACAACACGAGGGAGGTGCTCGGGCACCACATGGAGGCATGCTTTGCGGCATTTTTCCCTCAGAAGGACACCGGGCAAGGAGCGCCCGGCGCTCAGGAGTTTATCACCAAGGCCACTCAGGAGCTGCAGGATGCAAGAGCCATGCGCAGCTACCGCCACCCACCTGGCGCAGCTCCCCATCCAGGCGAGGATGTCGGGATGCGCGTCTGCGTCGACATCCCAGGGCTCAACAGGGCTGAATCTCAGGAGCTCTTCTGGCCTTCGCACGTGGGACGTTGCGAGGGGCCACCTCACAGCTATGTTCGCATGTCATTCGGCCTGCCGAGTGTGGCGGCCACCTTCCAGCGCAACCTGCAGAGCATCCTGGCGGTTCAGGAGGCCAGGCATCACGCTGTCCTGGCGGAGATGGAGACGGTCCTCGAGGAGCCCCCTGGACCCCCAGAGCCTCCCGAGGCTCAGGGCCCCGGTGGCTCATGAGGAGCAACCCCTTCGCTGCGCATCTTCAGCTACCCCAACATCCCTCCGACAACGGAACCAGGTGACATTTTCCAAGTTTATTTAGCTGGGAGCGCCCCCGGGCTGCGTCATTCCCAGGCCGCGTGGGCCTGTCCCTGCGGCATGTATACTTTATGTCTTTAGCTTACTCTGTTGGGGGCGCCCCTCGGGCTGCATCATCCCCGGGCCGCTCGGGTCCGACCCAGCGGCATGTATCGTTCTTGCATTTACCTAAGCTAGTTCGCTTTCCGTGCATGATCTATCTATGGTTATCACCTACTTGATTGTCACCCACCATGGGAGCTACACACGCTGGCATGGCGCTTGTGCTCGGGTCCATCCCTGCAACGTCGACAAATCTGAGCGGTCGAGCTCTAGCTCATGGCACGCCCCGTGCATGGCACCTCACCAGGCCCTCAGTGCCTTCTTCTTGCAGAGCGACCTGCGGCAGACCAGCAATCATCGTGGCAATCTGTGTCCCTCCTGCTAACCTGCATGAGCCTCCTGAGGACGACAATAGGCGGTACCACGGGCTCCTTCTTCTCCCATGTGATTCGCTTGCGTGTTAAAAGGGGGCTCCTGAGCATCACGACTCAAGAGCTCTTACTAGCTCTCCAGCCCTCACCCCCTGGCCTTGACCACGGCATCGCGAACTGGCATACCAGCGGCGGCTGAGCTCGCTCAAGGGTCGGGATCGGAGAACGGAGAGCACACAGAAGAGCATGGAGAAGAGGGGGAGGCTCGCACGGGCCTAACCTAGCTACCCTACAGTAGTCAACGCACAAGTCTGGCGCAACACATGGAACCAGCTCTGAACTGCCAAGATAAGTTTCGCGCCCGGACCGACCTAGCACTACGGCATAGGATCCTCTCCTGTGGCAGCCTTGTTACGGCAACGTCACCGCCCTTTCTCGCCTCTTGGTGGTTGCTTGAGTGCTAAAGGGGACCTCTTGAGCATCGCGCCTCAGGAGCTCTTTCTGGACCTCGGGCCACTCACCACCTGGCCTTGACCACGGCATCGCGACCTGGCATACCAGCGACGGCTGCAACCTACCTGGGGACCGGGACCTGTCGGCCTAGAGCACCAAGCTGCCGCGGGGTTGGAAAGGGGAGACTGAGCCGAAACGAGACATGTGTTCGCAAGTTTTCATAATAAGGACGATATGAACAGAAGACATTATAGACCCTTTACACGCCCCCACGGGGTCCATTTCGATTCCTCGCAGGGAACAAAAGAAGGGTGTTCCTAGGAGCTCTACCTACACGCGCCAGCACAGCCGATGCCATCATCAACAGTGGGCCACGAGAGGCCGGCGCCAACCCCATCCAGATCAGCGATGGCGGTCGCCGGACGCTACGGCCTAGCTCCGGGACCGGCGAGAGCTCGGGGGCACGTAGCTGTCGTCGCTCGTCTCCGGGGTCTCGTAGGGATCGGGAGAGTCGCTGGACGCCCAAGCGCCACCGCTTCTGCGCCGCCCCGATGACCCTCTCCAGGGTAGCACTCCAAGCGGCGGCCTTCCGCGTCAAAGTCCTTGAAGAGCATCATGGAGGCCCCGTCGTACTTGAAGTGGATGGTGAGGGCGCCTTCCGCGCGGCAAACCCGAGCAACCTCGCCCAAGCCACGGGTCATGAAGATCTTGCCCAGGGAAACGGCTTCCACCTCTGCTCCAGTCGTCGGGGCGTCGTAGTCGGCGTGCTGCAGCCAAAGCTCAAGGGGGCCCCTCGGCGGCATCTCGGTGGAGAATAACTACGGAAAGTAGATCCAAGTGCGCAGAGGCATCACCGCCCACATCACGAGTTCGCGCGAGGAGTCTGCGACATGGACTCCTGGGGAGACGGCGTGCGTCACCGCGGCGCGGCGACCACGGCCCCGGCGCGGGCGGCGGCGCTCGTCGTCTCTTCCTCCGGAGCCTTCAGCTTGGGCGTACAAAGGCAGCGGGTACCCGGGAGGAGGCCGCTCACACCAAGGCCTCGACACCTCCGGCCTCACGACCATGTCGCGGCGGTGGCCCGGCCTCTTCTTCGGCGGAAGTGGCCCGGGCTCGTTGCGGGGGGTTTTTCCTTTCTCTGCGGCCGAGAACCTCTTCGTAGGCGCCTTGGGAGTCGTTACTAGCAATGAAACAAGGAAGAAGAAGCAAGCGGAGCAGGAAGAGATGAGCGACGGGGGCTCCGCCCCCTCCTCATTTGTAGCAGGAGAAGGCCAACCGGCGAACCCCACGATCACAGGTAGTGATGATTTTTCTCTGCCTGCAGCAGGGACTCGTCGAGTCGGGCAGTTGCCGAGGCAGCAAGGGGAAGCGGAGACGCCCACGTCCAATCAATTGCCGAGCATCAAGTGGGGCCGCAGGCTGTTGGGGCCCGCGGCACTTCGCACTTGCCCTTTGGCTTCGCCTCAAAGCCAAGTCCGACCGCGCCTTGGGCCCGGGGGCTACTGTCGGCGTCCTAGGAACGGAGGTCCCCAGACTTGCCTGCCTGCGGCCGACAGCGTGGCTCCACCAGCGGCCCTATACGGCCCATCTTCTATTTTTTTGACTATACACAGTAGGGCAAAACCCCACTGCAATTTTTTGTTTATATTAATCTAAAAAAAGTAAAGTCCCAGAAAGGAACCAAAGTACAAAAGGCTTGAGATAAGCCAAGTAGGAAGACAAAAGAAAGAGGAAAGAAAAAAACACTAACAACTAAGAAACTAGGATTACATGACAAGATTATCCAGCCAAAAACAGTAAGCTCCAGCATAGCTCTTTTTAATTCTGAATCTGAGAAGAGAGAGCTCCTCCATGAAGATGGCTTTCCACCTTTGAATGCTGGGTTGAATTGCTTGGAAAATCATGTTGTTCCTGGAGATCCAAATAGCCCAAGAGGCAAGGATGACTATCTCCATGAAGAAAGGTACATGAAGTTTCTGCTTGAGATCAAGAAAAGCTTCCATGATTGAAACATTTGCCTATCTTGAAGGGCAGATCAGATCCCAACACTGTGCAGCAAAAGGGCAAGTCCAGAAAAGGAGCTGAAGAGTCGCTTCCTGTGGACAATTGTTGACAGCACAATTATAGCTGCCCAGCTGAAAAGATTTCCTTCTCAGAATATTTCTAGTATTGAGCCTGTCATGAAGTAGTCTCCAAAAGAACACCTTATGTTTTGGCTGACAAGAACTGCTCCAGATCCAATTGAACTGCTGTGGTACAACTTTAACTCCCATCAGCACTTTATATGCCTTAGCCACAGAGAATTGCTCAGTTCCCCATATGTAGCTCCAGGTATCTGTGCAATCCAAAGTATCAGAGGCCCTTAAAGCAATGCATATGTCCTCCATAGCCTCAAATTCCTGGAAAGCTTGCACAGTCAGTGGCAGATGAAATAGGTCCTCTAAGTATTCAGTTTGGAGAATGGTGTGAACAGTAGCATCCTTGTTTTTCACAAACGAGAATAGGTGGGGGAACATGTCTTGCAAGCAATGTGAGTGCCAAAGATCAGTCCAAAAATAAGCACTCTTTCCATCACTTATGTTGCATCTGGCCAAGGACTTATAGTTATCAATCAGCTTAAGGTTTGCCTTCCACCAAAAAGATCCCATCCAGCTATTACCAGGTAGAGAATCATTGCTGTAGTAAGATTCCAAATCAGATTGACCCAGGGAATATTGTGTATGTTGTAGAACTTATGCAGGTTCTTGAGAAGCAATGCTTTATTCTGAACAAAAATATCAATCACTACTAAGCCACCTTGATTTTTAGGTCTACACACAGTACTCCATGCCACCATGGCAGGTCTATGGTCCTCCAAATCAGGGCCTCTCCAAAGACAATGTCTCAAGTATTTTATGGCTTGGGTTTTGATGGTAACAGGCACATCAAGGCATCCCATGAGATATATCAATAATGAGGTGAGGACAAATTTCACTAGCAACAATCTCCCAGCCAAAGTCATAAAGGTGGACAATCCCACAATCTTCTTCTGTAGTCCTGTGACAAGAGGAAAACATTGCTCAACAGTAGGCTTATGAAGGCCTAGGGGTACTCCCAAATACTTGATTGGAAAAGATTCCTTCTTGCAATGAAAAGTGTTTATTAAAATCTCCATCTTCTCTTCTGGCACATTTATTGGAATCATACTTGATTTATTGTAATTAACTTTAAGGCCTGTGGCATCAGCAAAAGTATTGAGAAGGGCTTTGAGGCAATGTAATTGCTTTGCATCTGCTTGCAGAATAACCAAGGTGCCATCGGCATACTGGACAATTGGAAAATCAGGGCATGACTCTACTTGCAAGGGAGAAGTTACCAAACCTAGGTGCATTGCCTTATTGAGAATTGTCTGAAGTAGATCAGCAGCTAGCACAAAGAGAAGAGGGGACAGAGGATCCCCCTGCCTTACACCTCTAAGGCAATATTTTTTTCCAGGAACACCATTTAGTAATATAGCAGAGGATGCTGAAGTAAACAATAATTTGATCCATGTAAGCCATCTGTCCCCAAAGCCCTTTGCTTTTAAAATATCCAACATAGCCTGATGTTCAATGGTATCAAAAGCCTTTTCAAAATCCAATTTCAGAACAATGATTTCCTCCTTTGAGTTATGACATTGGTGTAAATATTCATAAGCCCACCCCAAACAGTCATGAATAGATCTTTCTTTAAGGAATCCATATTGGTTGATGTGGACCAATTTCAGAATCACCTTTTGCAATCTATTTGCCAGCAGCTTAGTAACAATTTTCAGACAGCTGTTCAGTAAAGAGATAGGCCTAAAATCATTTGCAGTCAATGGAGAACTCCCCTTTGGAATGAGAGTTATGAATGAAGTGTTCAAGCTCTCAAGGGAGATGTGCCCTGCATGCAAATCATAAATGAATTTGAGCACATCTTCTTTAATAATATCCCAACAAGACTTGAGGAATTCAATGTTAAAACCATCAGGGCCAGGAGACTTGTCATTTGGGAGATCATGAACAACAGCTTCAATTTCTTCAGCAGTAAAAGGCAGTTCCAGATTAGCAAAAATATCTGAATGCTGTCTCTGCCCATACAAAGAAACCAGATCAAAGTGCATTGTTGTTTCTTGGGATGTGCCCATTCTTTTTTTGTAAGCATCCAAGAGAATAGCAGCTTTGCCAGCATGATCTGAGATCTCCATTTGGTCCTCATTGTGAAGTATAGCAATATGGTTATGCCTGTAATTGATGGAAGCTTTTGTGTGAATTTTTTTTGTGTTTTCATCTCCAAACTTCACCCCCTTGATTTTTCCTCTCTGCTTCCAATAAATCTGTTGGTTCCTCAGTAATATAAGCAGTTGTTCTTTAAGAATAGCCATGCAGTTCCATTCATGAGTATCCAGCTCTCTAAATTCCTCAAAGAAATCCCACATGAAGATGAGCTCATTTAACTTTGCAATTGTAGTTTTCAGACAGGACAGAGATTTAGCCCACAGCTTCAAAGCTCTTCTTAAAATCTTGAACTTAGCATTCAAAGACTTAACAGAATCAAGGTTTCCCACTGGGATGCTCCAAGCAGAGGCAACAACTTGTTTGAAATCAGAATGATGCAGCCAATAGTTCTCAAACCTGAATACTCTTGCCTTTGGGATAGAAGTACCAACTTTTATTACACAGGGCAAGTGATCAAATATAGGTTTTGCAAGTGGTAGTACAATTGTATTAGGGAAAGAAGTCATCCAGGAGGCAGAAGTGAAAAACCAGTCAAGTTTGACCAACAAAGGATCATGCTGCATGTTACTCCAACTGAACTTTCTACCATGCAAAGGTAATTCAACCAAACCTTGGTTACTAATTGCCTCATTGAACATAAGCATATCATTAAGATCTCCCCCAGGTCTGTTCCTATCTGATGGAGCCCTCATAAGGTTGAAATCTCCCATTAAGATCCAGTCAACATCATCAGGCATGTGAATATTTAGAAACCAGTTAATAAACTCCATTTTGTCTTGAGGGTCACATGGACCATAGATATTTGAAAGAATCCAAGACTGATTGGAAAGCAAACTGGTGAACTGCATGGAAAGTGAAAACCTGTTTTGTGCAATGATTTCTCCAGAGAATTGTGAGCCATTCCAGGCCACTAGGAGCCCCCAGAAGCTCCAACAGAGGGGAGGAAGGCAAAATTATTAATTCTAGAGGGGCAGAATTTTTTTAAGTAGGCTGTGTCAAAGGTCTCTCTTTTGGTTTCTTGAAGGCACACAATATTACAATCACTCTCATCAATCTTCTGTCTTAAAGCCAGGCATTTGTCCTCAGAATTCATACCTCTAATGTTCCAATTTAGAATATTCCAGTTTCTGTTATTGTTATTCATGGAAACAAATTGAGATTTTGTACCAGAGAGCAAGCACCATCACTTGATCATCCTCCAAAAAGGAAAGAAACTGGCATAATGCCCTGATCCACAACATAACATAATTCCAGCAGAGCATCCAAATATGACACATGAAAGGACTAGCAGGAAAGTACAGCCACAGGCATACAAGGTTCAGAAAGCACCAAGATCCAAGTCTTACAATTGGCAAAAGCAGCAACAAACTAAGTGGTGTGGAACTACAAACACAATCCCACCACACAACACTCCAAGAAAGGTCCCTAAACATTAAGAAGAGGTGATAGCATGTCCTTCTCCTTTGGCCAAGGGCACCTTGTCCAAAACCTCCTCTTGCATTCTCTTGGGCTTCTTGGCCAGCATGTCCTCCAGTTCCCCCTCAGAAACCATACAGAAAGAGGTAGTGAGGTTTTTAACAACTGATTTTTTGATGGTGGGAGGAACAGCATTGCAAGGTAAACAATTATTATTAGGGCATGAATTTCTCTTGTAACCAGCATTGTCTTTCTTAATTCTGTCACTTCTTCTTACCTCTGTTTCCACAAGTGGAGTTTTTCCACTTCTCCTCTTCCTCAAATTTTCCTGGCCAAAAGGTTGCAGCAAGGCCTGTGACTCCACATCATGCAAATTTGCAGCCACCCCAATATTTTCTTTACCCTTGTCCTTCTCACCTTCCTCCATGACCTGACAGATCGGTGCATGAGAGGTAGGACATTTGTCAGGTATATGAAACAGAAAAGCTTGGTCCATATTTTCCACAGAAGTGAACAGATCCCACATTCCAGATTTTAACATATTGACAGTCCAGGAAAACTTATCAGGGGACAGGAGCAAGTGGACAATAAAGTTAAACCAACTTACAGGAATGTTGGTAGAGAAAGAGCTCCTGTTGTCCAATGCTTTCTCTTTAAAGTGCTGCTTCCATAGTAACATGCCTTCTTCAGAAACAGAGAGTTTAGTGTTAGCAGTGGCAGCCATCTGAATACTTTTCAGACCAAGGAGGGAAGGTGCCATGTTAAAGTGCTCATTGATTTGATTAACCCAGTTACCTTGGAGACCTGACTGGAGGTCCTCTAAATTCTCCACAGGCTGTAAACTTCCTCTGGCAGTAATAACATGTTCAGCAGTGTCATTCAAGACTTGAGTTGATGATCCAGTAGTTGACATAGGAAGATCAGAAAACATGACAGGCTCCAAAGCTGCTTCCAGAAGTGCAGGTTGGTCAGAAGCCACCTCCAAGGGAGGAGAAACATCAGGAGCAACCTGTGTTGCAAGAGGGTTTGAGGCAACATGTTGCAGTGGGTCTGCAGGAGGCTGATCATGCAAAGAAGCCACCTCCTGGGTTTGCTCCTGCAATACAGGAGGCTCCTCATCATCTGACTGGTATGCTTGAATTATGTTCTGCAGTCCAGTTGCCATCACAACAGCAGTAGGTTGGGCAATTGCAGGAATTGCAGCCCTAGCATGAGTGGCTTCCACAGTAACTGAAGGCAAAACCATATGAGAATTGTCTCCTTCATAAAAGGACATGTCTGAAGAGAAACTGCTATTACTAGGTGCTAGAAGCAGCTCTTCACCATCTGCCCAGGCCATTTCCTCCTATTGTACAGCATCAAGAAGATCTTCCAACTCAGCATTATGGATGTGCTGATGGTTATCGTCCCAGTTATCCCAGTTTGCAGCAACCTGAACATCCACCTCATTATTGATGGCTGCAACAACATGAAAACCCTCAGCAGGCATAGCATTCTCAGGTAGAGGGTGCGGGTCCTCATTAGCAGGAGGAAAAGGGTCCTCATCTGCAGGTCCTCCACCAATGAGCTCACTGGCCAGCACATCGATGGAGGAAGACCAGCCGTCCCCCTCAAATTCATCCCCTTCAGACCAGCGCATACTTTTTGGGATGGTATCCAAGTTTAGAACTCTTGCCTTGACCACAATGCGACCCATGTGGTCATCCTCCTTGTCCCAGGAAATCATGCGGCCAAACTTACTAACAGCACAAGCAAGATCTTCAGTGGTGCGGAAATCAAAAGGGACTCCCGTCAGAAGCAACCACACCACTCTGTTAAGATGAACCCTCCTGTGATTCCTTCCCTCATCATGCCTCGCAAAACTAATGAACACATCTCCAAACTCATGGGGGCTATCAAGGACCAACTTGTCCCTATCTGTAACCCGCGCGAGACGAACATATGCCTCACCGAACGGACAGCGCTGGATATCTCGCAGCCCCAACTGTCTTTGTTCAACAATAAAATCCTCAAGAACATCTCTTACATTGGGGAATGGAGCATCTGCAGGGAGAGGGTGAATAGTCGCAATCGCCCAGTCCTCATGTCGACGAGGGCGCTGCGGTAGCACCACCCGAGCCACACCATTGCACCCAGGAACCTGCTGAATGCTGAAGCCATGTGGCACAAAGGGGCGTGGGTCGATCGGGATGTTGGCCATCGGCGTCGCCGAAGAACGCGAGATCACCGGCGAAGTGAGGCGCAAAGCACTAGAAGCAGAGTTTGTGCACAGAGGTGAGACAGAGGAACAGAGCGGAGAAGTTGAGGAGGCAAGGGGACGACGAGGCTGGAA
The DNA here is from genome assembly GCF_018294505.1 of Triticum aestivum. Taxonomy (NCBI): domain Eukaryota; kingdom Viridiplantae; phylum Streptophyta; class Magnoliopsida; order Poales; family Poaceae; genus Triticum; species Triticum aestivum. The sequence goes on from NC_057796.1 coordinate 150,584,684, forward strand.
ATTAGGAAAAGATCCCAAACAAAGCTCACTAAAAGAGGAAACGAGCGGAGGCTCGCGGGCTGGGCCAACTGACTGAAACCAGTCATGGACCGCGTCTAGGTCCCAGGCCTCAGGCGATGGGCTGAGGAAAGTGTCAAACCGGAGAAAAGGAAAAAGCCCAGGCAGGCGATTGACATTGCACTCCTTAGCAAAATGGCCCAACTTGCCACACGCGTAGCACTGAAAAGAGAAATTAGAGTGATCCAGATTCCTGCCCGACGTACCCGCAGCGAGATCCTCGCCCGAGGAATTAATATTGGGCAATGAGTGCACATTATTGCCCGAGGCCACATTACTGCTGATGGTCGGAAAATTCGCTAACCTAGAAAAAACCGACTGCCGTGGTTGATCGCCGGAAAATCTACCGGCGGAGGAGCGTGGGCGTGATCCAGAACTGACCAAAGTCCAAGAAGCTTCTTCCTCTCGATAAAAAAGTTGTTCTTCACGCAACCAGTTCGGTCCTCCAAAACCCCAAACTGGTTGAGAGAGGGAGGATCCATGGCCATGCAAGGGCCAAAAACTTCCCACAAAGGGCCCAGAGACAGCAAGGTGGACGGATGGATGGTGGCCGCCGGCGCCGGAGCGGCAGCCGGCGGGAAGAGGGGTGGCCGCCGGGGCCGGAGTGGCCACCGGCGGGGAGCACCTAGAGAGAGCCTAGAGAGCGCCTAGAGCTGAGGAGGTAACATTCTGTGCTGTCTACTATACGGCCCATCTTCACCAGCAAACACTCAAGACCCTCCCGAGGGGCCAAGCCTCGCGAGGCGGACGACACAAGACCTCCTTGGGGACGGCCTCACTAGGCCAGCTCACGAGGGGCAGAGAGATCAAGGAGACGGACACCTCGCGAGATTCCTGTGACACAAGCCATGACGACTAGAGCCAGGCGGGCACCAGGCGGGCGCCAGCACGCGCAGTGTCCTCGTTTCCTCTTTGGTGCTAAAGAGGCAAGCGCAGGCGAGGAGTCCCGAGGCATCAGGCAAAGGTTTCCATATCGGTGCAACGAGACCAACACCAGCATGACGGCAGGATGGAGGTCACCGTGGATCCCAAGACGGCGTCACCACCAGAGCCTTTGGCAGGCGAAGACCACCATTAGCCAGGATAACTTGTACTAGTTGTCTCCCTTCGAATTTGGGGAGAGGACCAGGGCCTCTATAAGTAGGACTAGCCACCACCATAGAGAAAGTGACGGATCATTCAGATATCCTCAACCACACAAGTTCACCAAGCACAAGAACACCTCTCCTCAGGAGGCTGTTCTTCCCTTGTAACTGTTCATCCTCAGCCCAAGAGGCAATCCACCACACCACACTGGAGTAGGGTATTACACCACATCGGTGGCCCGAACCAGTATAAACTCTTGTGTCTCTCGTTCTTTGGGTTCATCGATCCAGGCCTTGTGATTGTTGCGAGAGCGATCTAGGGAGAGAGAGAGATCTTCATGCGCACCCCAGTGTTCGAACCTCACGGTTTTTGCCGGAACCCGAAATCCAACAGATATGGAGAAGAAAATCCTCAATCCATACTACGTGGTCAGTTGTTCCATCATATGATTCGATATTTCATAGGTTTAAACCCTTTTGGGAATTCATGCTCCATTACTTCCTCAGTGAAGCATAGGGGGTGTGCGGCGCCTCTATAGCGGGCGACATCGCGACGGAGTTCGGCGGACGTTGCTATGCGGTTTACGCCCCGAGTGAGGTTGTGTTGATCACGATGGGCCTGGTAGCCATCCTCTCGTGTTGGGGCACATCCCCTTAACCCATAGATTGATCTGGCTAAGCCTGCCCTGGTGTCTAGGTCCTGCCGTAGGTCGTAGGTGTAATCCCAGTCCGCTGTCTCCCTGCCTCTATAGTTGGGTAAAGTGGGCTGGTGTTCGGCTCGGGTAGCCGTTCTATCTCGGCCATACGGTAGCCGGTCTGGTTTATCGGCTGCGTTACGCGATGATGTTATGGGCTCCCACGCCTCAACGTCGAATTGGGGTAACAACTTGCACTTCGGGTAGCTTTTAGTTGGTCGTGCGAGGCCGTATTCCTCGGCTGCCGGGACAGTAGTCCATCTGTCGTTGAGTGTATCATGTTCGGCCTGAAGCCATTGCTGCTTCTTTTTCAGGCTCCTCGCGGTTGCGATGAGTTGTTGTGTAAAGCGGTCTTGGTTGAGGGGTTCCTCTGGCACGATGAAATCTTCATCGCCGAGGCTTATTTCGTCTTCGGAGGGTGGCATATAGTTCTATCCTCCGAGTCCTCGCTCCTGACTAGCTCGTCAGGGTTACCCTGCCCCTCCTCCCTATCATACTGTTTTGATGTTGGTTCGACGGGGGCGTCTGGGTCTTCGGCATTCTCCGGAGTGTTATCGTCTCCCTTGCCGGTGTTGCTTTCTTTGTCGCGGCGTGATTTTGAATGGCGCCCCTGATGCCGTCGTTTTGTTGGGTTATCAGTGTTATTGTCCTTTATTGGATTCTTACAGCCTTCGTCGCCATCCTCTTTTGGTGTATCCACCATGTATACGTCGTATGTGGAGGTGGCCACCCAGCGTCCGGTATGTGGCGGGTTTTGGCTTTGTTCGTCTCCGGCATCGTCGTCCATACCGTCGATGTCTTCGGAGTCGTAGTCGAGCCTATCGGTTAAGTCCTCGACAGTGGCTATGAAGTGGGTGGTGGGTGGGACGTAAAATTCCCCGCTCTCAGCCCCTAGTCCGGGCTGGGCGTAGCTCGGATGTTGCTCCTCTATAATGATGAGGGATCGCATTAGGTCCAGAGCCTCGCTTAAAGGCGAGGTTTGGCTAGGGAGAAGAAAGACCGTTGAGTATGGCGGGAACGAAACTCTTCGGCCAAACTCACACGATGCTGACTCCAAGGGTTCGGAGCTAGTGTTCGGAGAAGGGTCCATCTTCGTGATGATTGCTGGTGACGCTACTTCCTCCGGCTCTCCCATACTAGGCTCAATAGCCACAGAGAGTCCGACGGGCCTAAAAATCCTGTCTTCGGACCCGGTGATGCGCTCCGGCTCTAAGGCCAGAGCGGAGGTTGGGGTCGCAAACCCTTGGAAGATCAAGTCTCCTCGGATATCGGCGACATAATCCAGATTTCCAAAACTAATCTGGTGACCTGGGGCATAGCTGTTGTTTTGCTCTAGATGGCCAAGCGAGTTGGCCCGCAGTGCGAAGCCACCGAACACAAAGATCTGGCCGGGGAGAAAGATCTCCCTCGGGGCAGCATTGTTGTAGATGACAGACGGAGCCATCGAACCTTCTGCTGATGACACAACGGAACTCTCAATGAAAGCACCAATGTCAGTGTCAAAACCGGCGGATCTCGGGTAGGGGGTCCCGAACTGTGCGTCTGAGTATCAAAGGTAACAAGGGACGATGGGGACACAATGTTTACCCAGGTTCGGGCCCTCTTAAAGGAGGTAAAACCCTACGTCCTACAAGAGTTGATCTACGTCTCAAAGGTAACAAGGGACGATGGGGACACAATGTTTCTGACCTCCCCTATACTCATTGAATACAATAAAGTAGGACGTAGGGTTTTACCTCCTTTAAGAGGGCCCGAACCTGGGTAAACATTGTGTCCCCATCGTCCCTTGTTACCATTGATCCTCAGACACACAGTTCGGGACCCCCTACCCGAGATCTGCCGGTTTTGACACCGACATTGATGCTTTCATTAAGAGTTCCGTTGTGTTGTCAACAGAAGGATCGATGGCTCGCCTTGTCATCAATAATGACGCTGTTTTGGGGAGACCTTTCTCCCTGGCCAACTCTTTGTGTTTGGCGGCTTCGTACTGCGTGTCAACTCGACCGGTCGCCTCGAGTAGGTTGACAGCTACGCTCCTGGTCATCAGATTAGGTTTGGAAGTTTGAACTACATAGCTGACATCCGAGGAGATCTGAACTTCAAGGGGTTCACGGCCTTGGCCACCGCTCCCCACCCATACGAAGAAGACCCTTCAGATCCATCATTAAATCCCGTTCTGGGATCGACTCTCATGCCTGCCCTGGCCTTAGATCCGGAACGGACCGCTCTATCCGAAGACGGGAGGATAAACCCCGCCGGACTCTCTCCCATTACAGAGCTTCCTGCCAAAGACCCATATGTGACCACATTGTCAGTGGGCCCGGAGTCAAAAATGACTCTCCCTGTCATTGGGAAGCCGGAGTCATCTCTGGACGTCAACTCCGGACTCTCGAGGTTTGCGTCCATCGAGCTCGGTCAAGTGGTTATTACCGGACCTAGCTCTGCAGGTCCTCAGACGCCCGTCTAGCTTTCGTTCTTAAACGGAACACTACACCTAATGTGATCTCTCACCATCGTGGAAGTATCACCTCCGAACTATGCCCAGATTGAGCTGGGGGCTAAGGGTAGGGAATTCTACGTCCCACCCACCACCCACATAATAGCGACTGTCGAAGACTTAATCGACATGCTAGACTGCGCCTCCGAAGAGATCGACGGCATGGACGACGAAGTCGAGGCTGAACCAGGCCAAAATCCGCCCGTCACTGGGCGTTGGACGACCACTTCTACTTATGATGTATACATGGTGGACTCACCAGAGAAGAAGGACGACGATGGCACTCAAAACCCAGACGAGGATAAGCCCGTCAATGAACCACCAAAGCGTCGGTGTCAGCGGCACCGCTCACAATCACATCGGGCAAGGGAAAGCAATATGGACACCGGAGATAATAACACTCCAGACAACGCCGAAGATCCCGATCACCCCGTCGAGCCTGTGTTCGACCAGGATGAAAGGGAAGAAGGTCAATACAGCCCCGAACACACCGATCACGAGGATTCAAAGGACAGTAACTACTTACCTACCTCCGAAGAGGATGTTAGCCTCGGCAACGAAGATTTCATCGTCCCAGAGGAACCCCTCGAACAAGAACGCTTCAAGCGACAGCTCATCGCCACCGCGCGAAGCCTGAAAAAAACAGCAACAACTTCAAGCCGAACAAGATACGCTCAATGACAGATGGACCAAGGTCCTGGCTGCCGAAGAATATGGCCTCGAGCACCCGACAAGGAGCTGCCCAAAACGCAGGCTACTACCACAATTCGATGACGAGGCCTTTGAGCCAGTATCACCAAAATACAATCACGCCAATCAACCAGACCGACCACCACGTAGACGGGACAAAATGGCTAATTACGCTGAATACCAGCCCGCGCCCCCTCGCCGTAGAGGCGAGGAGACAGCGGCTCTGGGCTACACGTACGACCTACCTCAGGACCTGAACAATAGAGTCGATCAGACCCGATCAATCCAGCACGAGATGATGGTCATCAGGCCTGGCACAACAAACATAACCTAGTCCGGGGTCAGCCCCGAACACAGATGTCATCCGAACTCCGTCGCGATGTCGCCTGGTATAGAGGTGCCGCACACCCCATGTGCTTTACCGATGAGGTAATGCGGCACCAGTTTCCAGAAGGGTTTAAACCCGTAAACATTGAGCCTTACGATGGCACGATAGACCCTGCTATTTGGATTGAAGATTTTCTTCTCCACATTCTCATGGCTTGCGTAGATGATCTCCATGACATCAAATACCTCCACTAAAGCTAAATGGACCAGCACGTCACTGGTTGAATAGCCTCCCAGAGAACAGTTGGGAGGACTTAGAGGATGCTTTTCGGGACAACTTTCAGGGCACTTATGTCCGGCCACCGGATGCTGATGACCTGAGTCACATAGTCCAGCAGCTCGCAGAGTCAGCCCGCAAAATTTGGACTTGGTTCATAATTAAAAAGAACCAAATTGTCGACTGTCCGGACGCTGAAGCCTTAGCGGCATTTAAACACAGTGTCCGTGACGAATGGCTCGCCCGACACCTCGGTCAGAAAAAGCCGAAGACTATGGCAGCTCTTACTTCACTTATGACCCGCTTCTGTACGGGCAAAGATAGCTGGTTGGCTCGTAGAAGCAACAGTACCAATGACCCCGACACCTCTAAGGCCAGGGATGGCAATGGAAGGCCACGACGCAGCAAAAATAAGCGTCGGAACAACAACGAAGAAACCAAGGATACAGGGGTAAACGCCGGATTCAGCGGCTCTAAACCTGGTCAGCGGAAGAAGCCGTTCAAAGGAAATACGAATGGTCCATCCAATCTGGATAAAAAACAGGATAGGCCTTGCCAGATTCTGTTGGAGATATGCCCTAGAGGCAATCATGTTTGATGATATTTCCTATGTGTTTATGAATAAAGATAGTCCTTTGACATTATCAATGATGTGTATTAGCAAGTACGTGACTTGTTTGTGGGACTATGCATTGTATGATGACTGTCCTAAAATGTCCCTAGTGGAAAGGGGTGTGTGGACGCGCAGCCAACTAGACTAGCATATGACACGGTTGATGGCTTGGTCTCACTAGCCATGGGGCATTGGATGCTAACCGGATAATATGGACTTGGAAGGATCTGGTTGGATTCGATGTAGTTGGATTCGAGTCGAGATAAGGTCCAAGTCAGACAGACCCAACTATGAGAGGGAGCAATATGTCATCTGTGAGTCTCTAGTACAACATACATTCTATGTCCTAAGACCTGAGCTGGCACATGTACTCGGGATGGTGACAGACTTGCTTTGGGCTGACCAAACGCTACTCCGTGACTGGGTAGTTACAAAGGGTAGGTTTCAGGCTTGTCCAGACCCATGTTGCGAGACATGGTCGAGCAAGATGGGATTTGTTCCTCCGATCAGGAGAGATATACTCTGGGCCCCTCGTGTGATCCAACCAGGATAAGCATGGCCATGCGACAAGGATTATCAGATAATCCGGTTTGTGGTCGGTATCACTGGAACGAGACAGAGGTCGGGCTAGCACAAGGATGACAGATCGCCTTGAGCCCGAGAACATATATCGTGTGGCAAAAGGAATGGAAGTGTGATGTACAGGTTCGCCTAACCAGCTTCATGGTTTGCTTGGTGGTCGGCATGCCTTGCTAGAGGCCGCTACCAACCGTGCAGTTCAGAGGTGATCCGAACTGCGACCAAGCCGGCTTGAACCTAAGGGGTCGCGCGCTTAAGGGAAGGAACCTACGAGGTCAGATCCGAGGACACTGGTCGGATGTGATCCGAGCTGTATTCGGATTGTGGCCGAGTAGACTTATGGGCATTAGTGTCCGTGCGAGGCACAAGTGTTGAGCCCGCGATGGACACCTATATAAAGTGGAGGTGCCGCACACTCATGCGGTTGATCACTTCGGCGTTGTCACTAGGGTTTGCATGTGTTGCGAATAGCCACCTCCACTCGATGCTGAATGTGCGATCGGACCTAGCAGTCCACCGCACGGTGTTCCTCCTACACGCGCGGATACCATTAGAGGCGGTGCATCTGCGCCGCTTCGGCGAACCTATACGTGGCAACCGATGACCGGCTGTTTGAGGGAGATCGGACGAGGAGGAGACGATCCACGCAGACGCGTTGCCCCAACTCTTCTTCCGCTGCATGGCACTGCGCGTCTAGTGGTAACGAACTGTGATCCATCTCCCGTAGCATGTTCTTGGTTGTTCTGCGCATAGGAAATTTTAATTTGCAGTCGACGCACCCTACCGTAGAATCCAACAGTGGTATCAGAGCCTCTGCTATCGGATTTGAATTCGGATCGTATGCATATTAGATATGTGGAGGTGGCAGATGAGATCTGTTGTCGTTGATGAGATCGGCGGTGTGCACGGTTGATGAGATCAATTGCACATGGGGATCGATGTGGCTATGTTTTCTGATAATCGGAGTCGATGACGTCGTGACACAACCTATACCCCTACCGGTCAGTATCCGCCATCAGGGTTAACAGTGAAACGTAAACCCGAATCGAACTCGCGATGACCGATGAGATCGTTCAGATCGGAAAATTCGGCGTGATCGGTGTTCAGTTGTGATCTGTGATTTCCGAAAACGTCGGGCGCTGCCCGCACCCGCGAGGGGTGCTGCCTCTGCGACCATGAATAACTTGCCCGATCACTCAAACCGGTAGAATGCAGTTCTATGCGTAACTTTGTTTTGTAGGTTTGATGAGAATAGTATGGCTCATGTGTATGTGATGCATGTGTGTAAATTATACATTTCCTGTGTGTCATGTTTGTCAGCCGGCAGGAGCCAAAGTGCTGTCATTATAATGTATAAGGACCTGCGTGTCGACTTGTGACTCTATGTAAAATTCAGTACTAGTTGTAGTAGTTGGATAATAGATGGCTTGGCGTCCCGGCGCAAAAAACAAGACGGAGTTCCTAGATGGTCATCGGAGTTGGAGCTGACCTGGAAGAACAGCCATGAAGGAGCCATACTATTTCACAATATGTGTTTATTTGTGATTATTATGCTTCTTTGTTTCTATGCATGTTAGAATGGTAGAGAGATCCCTCATGAATATCAAGCGAATTGCCATCCCCAATGTTGCACCTTCGGACGTCAAGTACGTCTAGTAGTGGGCTCATAAAATTGAGGTGCTGCTGGGTGTCCTTCAACTGAAGGGTTCGTGTCGGACACGGACATGCACTGCATCAGATTAACTTGACAAGGCTATCAAAACAGTTTTGGGCCTTGTGGCAAAGAAGGTTGGGAGCCGGGTTATAAGATACCTACACGACCGACAGGAGTCGTATAGGGTTACGATTAGCAAGGAGTTGCTTACCGGATAGGCATGTTGTCTAGTAGTGATGCTAAAGCCCACTACTCGCACGTGCTAGTCGGATCCTGAATCACTGAGAGTTTGCGGAGGGATGCTGACTTCAGTGGGAGTATTTCTGTTTAAGGCTAGAATTACTCTACATAAACACATTTCTTAGTGATTGCATATTTTTCTGTTGTAGATCAATGGCACCACCTGCTCAACCCAACTTTGCATTGAAATCAAATCTAGAAAAGGATAAACTGAACGGAACAAACTTTACCACCTGGTATAGAAATCTGAGAATTGTTCTCAAGCATGTTAAAAAGGAACATGTTCTAGAGGATCCACTTCCAGAGGAACCTACTGATAATGCTAATACCACAACTAAGAATGCCTACCAGAAACTCGTTGATGAATCAACAGAGTTCAGCTGTCTGATGCTGGCTTGTATGGAGCCCGATTTGCAACAGCATTTCGAAAATGTTGAGGCTTACGATATGATCTGATCGAGAGTCTCAAGAGCATGTTTCAGACACAGGCTAGGACCGAAAGTTTCAACGTCTGGCGATCCGTGATGGATTGCAAGCTGAAGGCAGATGATCCACTGAGCCCACATGTGATCAAGATGATCGGATATGTGCAAGCTTTGGATCGGTTGGGCTTCCCGCTCTTGGATGAGCTGGCTACTGATGCAATTCTGGGTTCTCTTCCGCCCAGCTATGGGACGTTCATCTCAAACTATCATATGCATGGCATGGATAAGAAGCTCACTGAATTGCATGGGATGCTTAAGGAGGCAGAGCAGGATATCAAGAAAGGCACGCATCAAGTGTTGATGGTGCAGAAATCGGCTAAGTTCAAGAAGAGTTGGTCCAAGCAAAAGGCTAAGGAAAAGGGCACGGAGACGGTAACCTCTGCCGCTGCGCCGAAGTCTGGATCGGACTCGAAGACCATTTGCTATCATTGCAAGGAGACCGGTCACTGGAAGAGGAACTGTAGCAAGTGGCTTGCAGAGCATGGCAAGAAGGCCAGAAATGCTTCTCCAGGCAAAGGTACACTTGTTGCATATGTTATAGACATTTACCTTGCTGACATACCTAGTAGCTCTTGGTTATTTGATACCAGATCGTTTGTTCATATTTGCAACTCGATGCAGGGGCTGGTAAGAACTAGGTGTGCGGCACAAGGGGAGATTGACATCAGGGTCGGCAACAAAGCAAGAGTTGCTGCGTTGGAGGTCGACACGATGCAGCTCCAGCTTCCTTCTGGATTTATTTTAGAATTAAATAATTGTTATTACATTCCTGCACTTAGTCGGAACATTATTTCTGCCTCATGCTGGATGAGTCAGGGTTATGAATTCAATTTAAAGGACAATGGTTGTTCATTTTTATGTGAACGGAATATTCCACGGCTATGCACCCATTGTTGATGTGCTATTTATATTAAATCTGGAACAAGAACCGGTCTATAACGTGAATGTCAAGAGGCATAAGCCTAATGAGATAAATCCGACATACTTCTGGCATTGCCGGCTTGGACACATTAGTCTGGAACGCATGAAGAAGCTCCATGATGATGGGCTCCTAACTTCGTCCGACTTCAGGTCGTTCAAGACATGTGAATCATGCTTTCTCGGCAAGATGAATAAGTCTCCTTTCGCAAAGAGTTGCGAGAGGGCGTCTAAGTTGTTGGAACTTGTACATAGTGATGTGTGTGGACCAATGAGCACAACTGCCAGAGGTGGTTATCAGTATTTCGTGACTTTTACTGACGACTTGAGTAGATATGGATATATCTATTTTATGAGGCACAAGTCCATAACGAGGTTGAGAATCAGCTCGGCAATACTATAAAGCTTCTACGATATGATCTTGGAGGTGAGTACATGAGCTAGGAGTTTGATGATCATCTAAAATGCTGAGGTATAGTACCACAGCTCACACCTCCGGTACGCCACAGAGAAACATCATATCAGAACGGAGGAATCATACCTTGTTGGACATGGTTCGATCTATGATGAGCAAATCGGATTTACCCTTGTCATTCTAGGGATATGCTCTAGAAACTACAGCTTTCACACTTAACAGGGTACCATCAAAATCCGTAGACAAGACACCACATGAGATGTGGACCGGGAAGAGTCCCAGTTTGTCTTTTCTAAAGATTTGGGGTTGTGAAGCATTTTTCAAGCGACTTATGTCAGACAAGCTTACACCCAAGTCAGATAAATGCATATTCATGGGATATCCAAGGGAAACCTTGGGATATAGCTTCTACAACCGGGAAGAGAACAAAGTGTTTGTTGCTCGGAACGGGGTTTTCCTTGAGAACGAGTTTCTCAGTCGGGAGGCCAGTGGGAGGACGGTTCGACTTGAAGAAATTCGAGTACCACTCGGGGACGACTCGGCTGGTGATGAGATCATACCGGAGTCAGTCAGAGAACCCGTAGTGGAAGCAGCACCGGAACCACGGAGGTCAGAAAGATTGCGCAGAGTGCGCGATGTATTGTTGCTAGAAAGCGACGAGCCGGCCACATATGCGGAAGCGATGGTGAGCCCACATTCCGAGGCATGGTTGGAGGCCATGAGATCTGAGTTAAAGTCCATGGATGAGAATCAAGTCTGGGACTTGGTAGATCCGCCGCCTGGCGTAACAGCCATTGGTTGCAAATGGGTCTTTATGAAGAAACCGATGTGGATGGAAATGTTCAGATCCACAAAGCTCGGCTTGTCGCTAAAGGTTATGGACATGTTCAAGGAATTGACTATGACGAGAATTACTCGCCGATAGCGATGCTAAATTCGGTGATTATCATACTAGCTATAGTTGCATATTTTGATTACGAGATATGGAAGTTGGATGTCAAAATGGCTTTCCTTCTCGGAAATTTAACCGAGGATGCGTACATGATATAGCCCGAGGGTTTTGTTGATCCGACTAGCACTAGTAAGGTATGCAAGCTCAAGAGATCCATTTATGGGTTGAGGCAAGCATCTCGGAGTTGGAACATTCATTTTGATGAGGTCGTCACTGGTCTCGGTTTCATCAAAAGCGAAGAGGACGCTTGTTTATACAAGAAGTTAAGTGGGAGCTCGATAGTGATTTTTATCTTGTATGTGTATGACATATTGTTGATCGGCAATGATGTTTCGGTGCTGAACTCGGTCAAGGAGTCATTGAATGGCAAGTTTTCGATGAAGGACCTTGTTGAGGCAGTGTATATTTTAGGCATTAAGATCTATAGAGATAGATCGAGGAGGCTGCTCGGCTTAAGCCAGAGCACATACATAGATAAAGTGTTGAAGCAGTTCAACATGAGTGAGGCAAAGAAAGGGTTCTTGCCACTCTCACATGGTATAAGGCTAAGCGAGACTCAGAGTCCATCGACATCTGATGAGCAAAGCAGGATGAGTAGGATTCCGTATGCCTCGGCAACCGGATCCATCATGTATGCCATGATATGTACAAGGCCCAATGTTGCTTTTGCAATAAGCCTAACAAGCAGATACCAGGCTAACCCCGGTGAGACTCACTGGGCAGCGGTAAAGACTATTTTGAAGTACTTGAAAAGGACTAAAGAGATGTTCCTAGTTTATGAAGGTGAGGAAGAGCTCGTCGTAAGGGGTTACGCCGATGCTAGTTTCCAAACCGACAGAGATGATTGTCGATCACAGTCTGGATTCGTGTTACGTCGATCACAGTCTGGAGCAGTGAGCTGGATGAGTTCCAAGCAAGATACGGTGGTCAATTCTACCATAGAAGCCGAATACATTGCGGCTTGTGAAGCTGCAAAGGAAGGTGTTTGGATCCGGAACTTTCTGGATGATCTTGGTATTTTCCCACCCTCGGTAAAATCGTTGGACCTTTATTGTGATAATTCTGGTGCTATCGCACAAGCCAAGGAGCCGAGGAATCACCACAAGGTCAGACACATAGATCGGAAATATCACCTCATACGCAAGATCGTAAAGAAAGGTGATGTACAGTTATGCAAAATTCACACGGATGCAAATGTTGCAGATCCGTTGACTAAGCCGCTTCCACAACCCAAGCATGAGGGGCACGTTAGAGCTATGGGCATTCGATGTCTATTTGATTGACTCTAGTGCAAGTGGGAGACTGTTGGAGATATGCCCTAGAGACAATCATGTATGATGATATTTCCTATGTGTTTATGAATAAAGATAGTCCTTGGACATTATCAACGATGTGTATTAGAAAGTACGTGACTTGTTTGTGGGACTATACATTGTATGATGACTGTCCTAAAAGGTCCCTAGTCGAAAGGGGTGTGTGGGCGCGCAGCCAACTAGACTAGCATATGACACGGTTGATGGCTTGGTCTCACTAGCCATGGGGCATTGGATGCTAACCGGATAATATGGACTTGGAAGGATCTGGTCAGATTCGACATAGTCGTATTCGAGTCAAGATAAGGTCCAAGTCGGACAGACCCAACTACGAGACGCGGTGATATGTCATCTCTGAGTCACTAGTACAACATATGTTCTATGTCCTAAGGCCTGAGCTAGCACATGTACTCAAGATGGTGACAGACTTGCTTTGGGCCGACCAAACGCTACTCCGTGACTGGATAATTACAAAGGTAGGTTTCAGGCTTGTCCAGACCCATGCTGCGAGACATGGTCGAGCAAGATGGGATTTGCCCCTCCGATCAGGAGAGATATACTCTAGGCCCCTCGTGTGATCCGACCAGGATAAGCATGGCCATGGGACAAGGATTATGAGATAATCCGATTTGTGGTCGGCATCACTAGAACGAGAAAGAGGTCTGGCTAGCACAAGGATGACAGACTCGCCTTGAGCCCGACAACATATATCGTGTGGCAAAAGGAATGGAAGTGTGATGTACAGGTTCGCCTAACCAGCTTCATAGTTTGCTTGGTGGTCGGCACACCTTGCTAGAGGCCGCTACCAACCATGCAGTTCAGAGGTGATCTGAACTGCGACCAAGCTGGCTTGAACCTAAGGGGTCGCACGCTTAAGGGAAGGAAACTACAAGGTCGGATCCGAGGACACTGGTCGGATGCGATCCGAGCTGTATTCGGATTGTGGTCGACTAGACTTATGGGCTTTAGTGTCCATGCGAGGCCCAAGTGTTGAGCATGCTACGGACGCCTATATGAAGTGGAGGTGCCGCACACTCATGTGGTTGATCGCTTCGGCGCTGTCACTAGGGTTTGCATGTGTTGCGAATAGCCACCTCCACTCGCGCCGACTATGTGATCGGACCTAGCAGTTCGCCGCACGGTGTTCCTCCTACACACGCGGATACCATTAGAACCTCTACGTGGAACCAACGACCGGCTGTTCGAGGGAGATTGGATGAGGAGGAGACGGTCCACGCGGACGCGCTTCCCCAACTCTTCTTCCGCTGCACGGCACTGCGCGTCTAGTGGTAACGAACTGTGATCCATCTCCCATAGCATGTTCTTGGTTGTTCTGCGCGTAGGAAATTTTATTTTACAGTAGACTCAAACTACCGATGAATCCAACAGATTCATGGAACCCTGATAAGCCTGCCGACCACACCAACAGAAAATGTTGGGTTTTTAAACAGGCTGGTAAATTAAATACCGAACATAAAGGGAAAGGACCTCAAAGCGAGGACGATGATGAGCCCCGCCCTCCAAACACAGGGGGACAGAAGAAGTTTCCCCCTGAGGTGAAAACTGTAAACATGATATTTGTCACCCACATCCCCAAGAAGAAGCGCAAGCGCGCATTAAGGGACGTCTACGCCGTAGAGCTTGTCGCCCCAAAATTCAACCCATGGTCGGGTTGTTCGATCACCTTTCATCGCAGGGACCACACAGCCAGTATCCGTCACGGAGGTTCGGCGGCCCTGGTCCTCGATCCCATCATCGACTGATACCATCTCACCAGAGTCCTTATGGACGGCGGCAGCAGTCTCAACCTGATTTATCAAGACACTGTCCGTAAGATGGGTATCGACCCGTCAAGAATCAAGCCTAGTAACACTACCTTTAAAGGAGTGATACCCGGCGTGGAGACCCGCTGCACGGGCTCCTTAACACTGGAAGTAGTATTCGGCTCTCCATACAACTTTCAAAGCAAAGAATTGATCTTCGACATCGTCCCTTTCCGCAGTGGTTACCATGCACTACTTGGACGAACTGCTTTCGCCCACATTAATGCAGTCCCACATTATACCTATTTGAAGCTCGAAATGCCCGCACCGCGTGGCGTCATCACAGTTAATGGAAATATGGAGCGCTCCCTCCGTACTGAGGAGCAAACCGCTGCCCAAGCAGTCGAGGTACAGGGCGGCCTCATGAAGCCGAATAGCTCATCGGTCATCAAGACCCGTGACACTGCCAAGCGAGTCTGATCCGCATTATAGAGCGATAGCTCGGTGGATCCGGAACTTAAATAGCAGTTTAGCCTCCGCCGATCGCCCATAAGGTTGTGGCATACATACCGCGCGTACATAATTACGCACTTCAAATACCTTGGGCAGCATCGGAGGCACACCGCGGAAAAGGTCTATAGTACGGCTTTACCCTATTCGGACCTTAATATTTTTTCCACACCAGGTTCGTTAAAAACCTGCCTACTCTACGGTTGTACAATGGCTCTTTTCTAGGTCCTTCTTTCTTGCAGACGACCATCGACTTCTCCTCTCAAAGGATTTCTCACCAAGGGGAAATGAAGAAGACGTGGGGCAGGGCACCATTGGGATCATCAAACCACTACTTTTAGGCCATGTGTAAAACTTTCCCTTGTGTAAACTCTGGGGCAGGGCACCATTGGGATCATCAAACCACTACTTTTAGGCCATGTGTAAAACTTTCCCTTGTGTAAACTCTCGACACGTAAAATGGGCTCGGTATATATGGCATTATCTGTAAAAACACGGTTCGACGTATTAATCAGGGTATAAAGGAAACAGTTGATCTCCACTTTTGTTTGGACTTACTTCATTTTTATCATTTGTATTCCCTACCCGCTTCAGACTGCCACACGTTCTTTAGTCGAGCCACCTCATCGGGGGCCGTATTCGGCCCTGTACACTTCAAAGTCCAAACACCTATAGGGAGCTCTTCGGCGTCCCGGATATTGCATTATATGCATTGACTCAGAATCATGTCTTTGGTCTATAGTTGTGTTGCCCGGCTCCTATGCTTACCACCTTACGGTTCGCTAGTTCGACTAAGGTAGTAAAGGGAGAACTACTGCGGTTGTATTTCTGGCTCGTCCGGTCAAATACCTCAATAGAGAAAGCCAAAAACTGACTGTCATGATAAGCGAGAGCTTGTCGGCAATTCGACGACTTAGTATTATACTACAAATCATTAGCAATTCATCCCGTGTTATACAAGGGGATGGTCTTCGTCCAGCCGCGTGGAAAAGGCACCGTAGTTCAGATTGCCGCACACGCAACAGGGGCTAGTACTTAGCCCCACAGTCAAACTCCTATGGCTAAGTGAAAGTAATAAAGCCGCATAGTCTGATTGCCTGGTTCATCTCGCAGACACATCCTTTATGGACCAAGACGTTGGATAAAGTGTGGTCACGCATTACACCGAACACCCCTGCAAGCATTCACATGGGGGCTGAAGTCGACGACTGGCAACTTTTACAAATAAACGGCCGCACAGGAGGAAAAATCGCTTGACACAAAAGGCCCAAACATATATATATTACAAGCATGTGTTCATTACATAGTTTTTACAACCCGGACACATCTAATCAAATATCCCGTCCTTAGAACATTGGCCCTCTACTATTCGGGCCCTTTCCAGGACGTCGGCGAAGTACCTCTCCGGCTTGCGATGATCCTTGCCTTCGGGCGGGCCTGTGGTCGCCACGTCGGTGGCCTTCATCCTCTCCCATTGCATCTTGACACGGGCGAAGGCCATCTAAGCACCCTCTATATAGGCCGAATGCTTTATAGCATCAATTTGGGGTCGCGCATCGACAAGCTGCTTCACCAAACCGAAGTAGCTGCTGGGAATAGGTTCGGCCAGCCAGAGTTGGACTATTAAGTCCTTCATAGCCAAGCCTGCCACCCTATGTAGCTCCATTAGCTGCTTCAGCTGGTCGTTCAGAGGCGTCGGGTGCTCCGACGTGAGAAATTGCGACCAGAACAGCTTCTCGGTCGAGTTCCCCTCCTGGGCTCGAAAGAACTGTGCAGCATCAGCGGCACTCCTCGGAAGATCTGCAAACGCGTCTAGAGAACTCCACACTCATGTGAGCAAAGGATACCTCTGACCTTCCAAAATACTCTGCAAAAGAAAGGCCTTACCAGCCGCTATCTGCTTCGCCTGATGGATCTCCTCGCGAGCACTTCGGGACTCGATCCGTGCCGCCTTAGCATCATGGAGAGCCTTGGCGAGTTCGGTCGACTGGGCCGAAGTCTTCTCCTCCAAAGCCTCGCATTTGCCATGGCATCCTTTAGCTCCTGCTCAACTTCGGCCACCCGAGCTTCGTGTTGGCGGCAGGCGGCCTACTCGCTCTTCAGTTCTGCAGCCGCTTTGTCAGCGGCTGCCTTATTTGCCTCCGTCTCTTCTTGGCCTAGGCAACGGCGCCTTTGAGGGTCTCGACCTTAGCTGCGTCAACTATGCTCATAATCAAAGCATTAAATGAGTTAATATCTAAATATACACATCACTTGTGATATACAACTAAGCTCCTAACATTATACACATACCTTGCGTCTCATCGAACCGCTTGTTAATGCGGTCGATTTCTTCATCGGCCACCTTAAGCTTCCGAGTGAGTTCGGAAACTTCTACGGCCTGGGCGGTTGCCGCCAACAAGGGAGCATGTTAGAATAATAGAGCAGTATGTTAACTCTCCCGAATACTATGTGTATCCTCTGTCTAGTTTCTTTTAAACTGGACAGAGCATCAGGGGCTGCTATCTGTACACAGGTATATTCCTCTATATGGAAAAGTGTTTAGAGCATTACGTCGCATACCTCAAAGCCTGTCAGTAGGCCAGTGAAGGCTCCCTTCAGTCCGCTCTTGGGAGGCTGAACCTTCTCTACCACCACATCCATCAGGGCGCGGTGCTCCTCCACGATGGAAGCACGTTGCAGTGCTTCCTCCAGAGCATTGGGCGCCTCCGGATTAGTGGAGCTCGTCGATGGAGCGGATGCTCCTCCCCCTCTTTCAAAGGGGGCTGCACACCCGATCTTGGAGTCACGTTGGTCTCCGGAACGGCGTCCAGCTGGGGCCCGGCTTGTTGGGGGGCCCCACCGTCATTTGTCATAGGTGTCGCCTCCCCTAGATCTTCGGCGACCGAAGTATTAACCTCGAGCGCTTTCTCGACGGCCTCGTCTGCCCCCCCTCGGCCAGGAGAGGTCCTTCGGGACAACACCTCGGTGTCATCCATGGTGATAGGCTAGGGGGCTCGCGGCGGCGTGTCACTCTCTACCATCTCGGGTGGGAGAGAGTTCCCCTCTGACAATGGAGTTTGCGAGAGTTCGCGGGGAGGGCTGAAAGGCAAATAAAAAAAAATACATACTATGGAAACAGGTAGCCGAAGATACACAAATAAGTATTTGAGTACTTATGACTCGGCTAGGGGCTTAGCCCTGGGAGGTTTTTTGGGGACCAGTTCGGACTCTGAGTCTGAGCTGTCTGGGAGGGTCACCTTCCCCCTCTTGGGCGCCTCCCCCTTCGGGTCTTCGGAGGCCGCCCTCTCCTTTTTCTTCCCCTTATGGGGGGAGTCGCTCTCCACCTCCTCTTCCTCTTCCTCCTCGTCTCCCTCGTGGGAGGAGAGGGCTTCGGTCTCTCGAGACACTACGTCTGAAGGATCTTTGTGGCGGGGGCCGCTCTTGGCCTTGTTGCCCTTCTTCTTCTTGGCCTTCTTCTCTGGCGCCTGATAGGGCACAGGGACCAGCATCTCCGTTAGCTGGGGTGTGGCCGGATTCTCAGGCAGCAGTGTCGGACAGTTGATCCGCTCCGCCTTAGCCTTCCAACCCTGTATAGAAGACAGGCAATATGATCTTTATTACACTACAAAAAATACACTTCTGTGATGATACGTGTTTGTCACAGTAGGTCGCGTTTTTTGTCATGCATGTACATCCATGACAGAATCAAAATAGTCATACCTATGCTGTCGTAGAAGTGTTCCATGACATTACCAAAATTATCATCATGGAAGTGTCCACTTCCATGATGATAAATCACGCGTCACAGAAGTGCTTTCGTCAAGGGTGACCGACACGTGGCATCCACCGTAACGGAACGACGTTAAGCTATCGGGTCCGGTTTTGGATCCGATAACCCGTTAACAGCCCAGACCAATGGGGATTTTCCACGTGTAAAATCATCATTGGCCGGAGGGAACACGTGTTGCATCACCGTTGGGACAGATGTCATCCACTCATTGGACAGGAGGCGCCTAGGATAGGTCAACATGTGGCACGGCCCAACAGTGGTCCATTCCGGTGAAAAAGGCCGGCCCAGTAAAAAATCGCAGGCCGGCCCATATAAGGCCTACTTGTGTCAGGTCCATTTAAGCCCACGACCCATACGAGATGTGCCAATTCGGCCCGTCAATGGCCCGTTAAAGATTTGACAACATTGCAGCCCATTGTCAGTTCGAGCCCGTTAACAGCCCGCTATATATTTGGGCTCAATATCGGCCCGATGAGATTTCGACCTGTTAACGGCCCATTCAGTGGATGGGCCAATTTTCACGATGTACATCTTTCGGCCTTTTAGCGACCCATTTAAATGTTGGGCTAGTTTCCGGCCCGGTGTGTCTTTCAGCCTGTTGACGGCCCATAAATCAGTTGGGCCATTTGTAGTCGGACCTGAGTTTCGGCCTTTTAGCGACGCATTTAAGTGTTGGGCCAATTTTCGGCCCGGTGTGTCTTTCAGCCTGGTGACGGACCATATATCTGTTGGGCCATTTGTAGTCGGACCTGAGTTTTGGCCTTTTAGCGACCCATTTAAGTGTTGGGCCAATTCCCGGCCCTGTGTGCCTTTCAGCCTGTTAACGGACCATAAATGAGTTGGGCCATTTGTAGTCGGACCTGAGTTTTGGCCTTTTAACGGCCCATGCCCTTCATGGTCCAATACCAGC
Organism: Triticum aestivum; assembly: GCF_018294505.1. Classification (NCBI taxonomy): domain Eukaryota; kingdom Viridiplantae; phylum Streptophyta; class Magnoliopsida; order Poales; family Poaceae; genus Triticum; species Triticum aestivum. The sequence continues at coordinate 150,604,436 of NC_057796.1, forward strand.
CCGGTTTCTCTTTCGGCCTGCTAAAGGCCCACAACACAGTTGGGCCATTTACAATACGACCTGACTTTCGGCCTCTTAGCGGCCCATGCTCTTCATGGTCCAGTACAAGCCCGCTGTCTCTTTCGGCCTGCTAAAGGCCCACAGTATAGTTGGGCCATATGTAGCCCGAACTTAGTAACGGCCTGTTAACGGCCCGTGAAATCAATTGGGCCCACCTGTTGCCCGCTTCGATGTCGGCCTGTTAACGACCCGGGAGTTAAGAGGGCCGACCATTAACTTTCGGCCTGGTAACGGCCCATTAACTTAATGGGCCCACTAAAGTTCGTACATGTCTTTAGGCCAAATTAGATAATTTGAGCCCATTACGACGAGCAATTATGCACAGGACCAAAACCGATCAAGCAAAGGTACGGCATACAGGGAAAAACGTTGCACATCCAGCATATATTACAGGAAATTACATCCACTGGGCAATCAAAGATTGATGCCAGTGCAAATAAATGAACAGAACCTAACGATCTACAACGTCACAATCTGCAACCTCAGCACGGATGACGCCCATAAGCATGTGGGCAAGTTCTTGCTGCTTTGCTACACTGTCTCTGAAAACATTGATCAGTTGTTGTGTCGCACGACTCTGCACCTCTGATTCCTCCACCATTTCCATCATTCCTTCAGCCATTAATTGGTTCACAAACATACATTTTTTCCGTTGCATTCGAGACAGAGGATACTGAACAGATTCAGATGGCGATTTTGGCAGGCTTGTATTATTGATAGTGGAGAGTGTCTCGACCACTGCATCATAACATAAATTAGGAGGGGAACCAAACAGATTAATCATGAGTTATTGCCATATTACCTGGCCTAGATTTATTGGAAAGAAACAATGGGGTTGCCTTGCTGTTTTCAGAGTTTGTCTTCTTATCTTCAGCAGCCTGCACCAAATTAAGACACTAGCATTGCTATCATTGGCCAAGTCAGATAATAGGAAAGCAACATTGGCACAACGAACGTTTGGGCAACTAGCCAACACCAAATTAACACAATATGGCACAGCTATCATCAGCCAGGTAAGGTAATACGAAAGCAACATTGACACAATGAATGAATGGGCAACCAGAGCAGCACTACAATTCAGTAATGTGCATGATATGAGATAGTACACTCATGCAGCTCAGTATGCAAAACTACCAGGCAGTTTTCTTTACAAAAATCAACATTGGCGCCTTTAACATTTTGCTACAACTAATTTTAGATCAGATAAAGGTTGGATTCACGCCGATTAACAAAATACATGCTGATGTAAAAATATAGTGATATACAACAGGTACTTACATCAGCATTGGAGCACAGAGAATTCCCGCAAGATATTTTCCTCGAATACAATCCCAATGAAGGAAGTCTTCTATCATTTAACCTTATTTTCTAAAAGAGAGATGGGTAAGAAACATGTAGAAAATATGATCAGAATGCTATAAAATTTCATGATGCGAGGATACGCACACGCTTCTTAGAATGGAGTTGACATTCTTTTGCTGGACTGGAGCGGACTAGTTCTTTGGCCACTGGAATCTGCTTATTATCAGTGGGAGTTGGGTTTCTCTGTGCTGGAGCAGTATCTATGAAAAATGGAGTTGGTTTATTATCTCCTGGCGTTTGGATCTTTTGCAAAGACCTGGTTTGTAACCCTTCAGATTCTAACATAGCCGTCTTCCCCTTGCATGCCTTATATAGAAGAATGGTGCTTCAATTATAAAACATGCTACAGCAGAGATGGAATAGGTACTGAAGAATAGAAAGGCATGACATATTGACATGTATTCCCTCCATCCGGAAATAAATGGATGGGTCTAGGCGTATTTCAGTTCTAGATACATCCAGTTTTATCCATTTCTGCGACATGTAATCCGGACGGAGGGAGTATGATGTAAGAGCTAGGGATACGACAGGACAACACAGTAAAAAAACACTGAAAACCCACTGCAGAACCAAAGTAATCAAACCCACTGATATGAGATAGTACACTCATGCAGCTCAGGATGCAAAACTACCAGGCAGTTTTCCTTACAAAAATCAACATTGTGGCCTTTAATCATACATTTTGCTACAACTAAATTTAGATCAGATAAAGGTTGGATTCACGCCGATTAACAAAATACATGCTGATGTAAAAATATAGTGATATACAACAGGTACTTACATCTGCATTGGAGCACAGAGAATTCCTGCAAGAATCTTTCCTCACAGACGATACCAGTGCAGAAATTCTTCTATCTGTTAAGCTTATTTTCTAAAAGAGAGATGGGTAAGAAACATGTAGAAAATATGATCAGCATGCTATAAAATTTCATGATGCAAGGATACGCACACGCTTCTTAGAATGGAGTTGACATATTTTTGCTGGACTGGAGCGGACTAGTTCTTTGGCCACTGGAATCTGCTTATTATCAGTAGGAGTTGGGTTTCTCTGTGCTGGAGCAGTATCTATAAAAACTGGAGTTGGTTTATTATCTCCTGGCGTTTGGATCTTTTGCAAAGACCTGGTTTGTAACCCTTCAGATTCTAACATAGTCGTCTTCCCCTTGCATGCCTTGTATAGAAGAATGGTGCTTCAATTATAAAACATGCTACAGCAGAGAGATGGAATAGGTACTGAAGAATAGAAAGGCATGACATATTGACATGTATTCCCTCCATCCGGAAAAAATGGATGGGTCTAGGCGTATTTCAGTTCTAGATACATCCTTTTTTATCCATTTCGGCAACATGTAATCCGGACGGAGGGAGTATGGTGTAAGAGCTAGGGATACGACAGGACAACACAGTAAAAAAACACTAGTTGAATGTAAAACTGTATGCTAGCGGAATACGTACAGAAAAAACTAAGGCAACATACACGTGTATGATTGGGAAACTAAGATGGCATTGCAACAGAGCACTAGAACAACACTTCAATGTAAAAAAACATGGTATGGTAGACAGATGAAGTACATACTGATGAATAACAATGCATAAGATATTCAGAAGCATGATGTCCAAATTAAGCAGATGGCATTGCGATAGAGTAGAATGACAGTACTTGAATTTGAAAACATGTTATCATGAATGGAATAGGTACTGAAAAACAGGAAGGCATGACATATTTACATGCATGATCAGCATGCTAAGCACATGGCATTGCAACAGAGTAGATACACTCCAGGACATTATATGCATGTTGTACCCATATCACGGGCCAAGTTAGAGCAAGGACCTTGTGGGGTGAAGAGGATTCAACATCTTTCTGCAAGTCTTCTGAAGAACTGCCTTTACATGTTCCATCATATTGGGTATCATTGACATCAAGTTTATTGGCCTTTACATTGCTCCGTGAGGTTCTTGTGGATATATCAGTGTGTGCAATTATATCTGACATGCATGGAAGACAACTAGTAGTTAGATTTATGTAATGAGTGCCTGTAGGAGACGACATAAATAGTAGGACTGGGGTTAACTAGCAGCAACAGGTCTCAAAAACTAAAGGGAGAACACAGATGAAAGCTACAGAATATGTATCGTTTGTACTCGAGATTAACTAGATGGCACACAAAAGTATTAAAGAACAACATAGGTAATACTAGAAGTGGTATAATACTATAATCACCAGCCTGTGGGATAGCATTGGCTGATGGATGATAACTATGGAACAGCGTTACCTAAAGAACAAGTATCTTAGCTGAACTATGGAACAACGTTAACTCCTGAACAAGACCCGTAAGAGATCAGCATGAATATACAGTGAAATGTGATAATCTATTTTCCATGCTTAGATGAATAACAAAGCCATAAATGTTGCACACAAGTAAGATGAGGGTACAACCTATCTGGCCGCCATCCATAGGAGTGAGCATCATGTGCTGACTTGTCGATGGCCCTGCAGTTGTTGTGGCTGTCCATGTCGGGCACGCGCATTCGATGCAGGGAACTGTTGAGTGGGGACTATAGCTCCCTTCTGGTGTATGCTTCCCTTGTTGGAGCAGCTGCGGTGAGTCGGAAGACGGTGTGGCTGAAGATGCAGATAACGCATAATGTTAAGAACGACACATCTCTTTGATCTGAAGAAATACACTAAGAGATCAACAGCAAGGTACGAGAGTGGTCACACGTCTGTTGACTGAAGACTAAATTGGGGTCACACGATTTTATTTTATTTTGGTACTGTCCGATCTACGCCGGATGGCTTGATGGCCGTCTTGTGCCTCCCGGCTGACACTGTTAGGAATCTTCCCCGAAGAGCCAGCGACCAACGGCAGAGCAGCCTGCCTCCGCCGTCCGTGGCCCCGGCCAAAACCCCGCTCCCCGCCCCACCGCACTGCCGTGGTTGCGCCGCCCCCGGGCCAATCCACAAAGACTCCCCGTCATCCAGATCCGGCGGCGGCAGTACCTTCAACCCACGCAACTCTAAGATAGCCATCTAAGCGCTGCTTCCGCGGCGAACTTGCGGCCCCGCACCCTTACGTTAGACACCAGCCAACCGGCAGCCTAGGAGCTCCGCCGCCTCGAGGGGTGCTGCTTCCCATTGGGAATCGATTGGCCCAGAATAAAAATTCAGACAACTGACGCCTAAATAAAGTGATTTGAGATGAGGGTGCGACCTATCTGGCGGCATGGTGAAGTAGGCAGGTCCAGCTGCCGAGTCGGTGAGGCCGGCGCGGTTGCGGTGGCGACCGGCGGCAGGGAAACAGCGATGTCGCGACGGTCGACGGCTACGGGGAAGCAGCGCCGGGACTCTGGACGGATCCGAAGTTGGAGCCGCTCCGGCGCCGTGAACAACGGCGGGGGTGAATCGGCTCCGGTACGGTTCACGCGGCCGTCGTCGAGGCAGCTCCAGCAGCACGGAGTAAGAGGCACACGGCCCAGTGCACGACGGCAAATGGACAGCGTCTCCGGCATTAGGGAGGAGGGCGGCTGTGAAATTGGTGCGGTGGGGGCGCCATGGAGGAGGGGCTGAGGTTTCGCGGCTCGGGAGAAGGGAGCTTCCGGGGAGAAGGTGATTTGGCGCCCACGAGGTATGAATGGGGGGGGAATTGGGAGGGGAGTGGAACCATGTTTTACGGACGCATTTGTCTGAAATGTGAGGGGGAGTTACAGTTCTACCCCTGCCTTTAGGCTTCTCGGCTTGGGTCTGTGTACTGAGGGTCGGGGATAGTAGAGTAACTTTGCTTCTCCCCAAATAGTGGGCGGGAGCGATTTCGGGCGAGGAGGGCGTGTTTTGAAATATAGTGGGCGCGAGCGATTTCGGGCGAGGAGAGCGTGTTTTGAAATAGTGGGCGCGAGCTATTTCGGGCGAGGAGAGCGTGTTTTGCCGACCATGGTTTATGAATTATTCGGCACATGTCATTTCGGCCGAGGAGAAGGCGCGCTTGGATGAAGTTACGAACCTACCCTCGATGTACAACGGGCCAATTGATGCGTGTCCCACATAGGACGGTAATTTCGCGTCTCCCATTTATTTGCTCGGGCGAATTCCACCGAGCAGAGGATGTTTAACGGTTCGTTCAAAATTTGGGAGAACGAGCATCCACGTCTACCTTACCAAGTCGATTCGAATCAAATTTTGAAATATTAGCTTGCCACTTCTTTTTTAGATGGAGAGATGATGCTCGGGAGTAATGTGTTTTTACATGCTCGTTGCTAGCGATTTACTATATGACAAATAGTTGACCCACTCAAAAACGGGAATCAAACCCAAAATGAAATATCTCGATTCAATGAAATAGCTCGTTCACCAGGTCAAAATAGTGAACTAAATCCAAAATTGAACACCTCAATCGAGTAGCATGTTGTATAGTATTATAGTACTCCATGAACATGTTGAAAGTCAAATTAATGAACTTGTTTGATATACGCATATATCCGTTCATGTGTGGATTGCAGACAACATGTTCTCCAATTTAAATATTTGAATGCAAGTTTATATCGAAACATGGTTTATATCAGTCTTTGATGCATAAAACGCGACCTCCCCCTCTCCGGACTCCTGCTCTCTCTCTCTCTCTCTCTTCTCACCGACAATCTTCAATTCTGTCGCACGCATCCAACACACAAACCTTGTTGGTCCCTCTCGCTTTCTCTCCATCTCTCTCTCTCTCTCTCTCTTTGTGTGTGTGTGGGGGGGGGTCTTTCTAGTTCGCATGCATATATACTCCATCTATAGGTCTCTCTCGCACACTATGTATGATTCTCTAGTCCAAGCTAGATATCTTGGGTGCACTCATCGTACGCACACAAATTCCTTGGCTCGTTGCCCGTAACTCTCTCACGCACCACTCTGTCGTCTCGGAGCTCTTCCCCTCTCTCTCAAACTCTCCATCTACCTGGGTCACACATACACATGCATATCTCACTCGCACTCGATAGGCCCATCTAAAACTCTATCTCTCTCCCTCGTTCTCTCTCCATCTCACACGCACACACACACACAATCTCATGCCTAGCTAGCCAAGTATGATGGTCTCTCACTCAATTGTAGGCACACGCAGTCCCCCCTATATGTATATGACTAGCTAATCTTAGTCTCCATCACAAACATGTGCATGGTCTATCTCGATTTCTCTCGGGGCATCTTTCTATCGCGCACGCACCTCCCTCGATCTCCCACCCATATAGTCCCCTCACGATCTCGAGGGGATCTCTCTATCACAAACACACCCTCTCGCCCTCCCCATGCGTCCATGTTCTCCATGTGTCCCTCTCGACCTTTGTTCCTTGTTGGCCAGACCTCTATTGGACATGTGCTATAGGGGTGTCTCTCTCCGTTGCAAACAATCACACACTAGCTATCTTCGTGTATCTCCTCGCCTCACTTTTCTATCTCGGAGATGCATGCGTGATATGTTCGCCTAAGAAACGAAAAAACACACTCTCTCTCTAATTTATCGTTTGTTGTCACTTTCTCTTTCACACACATACTCTTTTTGCACACTTACTCATTCTCCTTCACACGCACTTGATCTCTCTCGACTTAGGCACTCTCCTCGGTCCATAGCATATTGATTTATTGAAAAGTCAAACATCACAAAGTTTGACCATGTACGTGGAGAAAAACAATTACATCTAGAACGGCAAACATATACCATTAGATTCACCATGAGATGTAGTTTCGTATGATGTATCTTTGGTATTGAAGATATAAATAACATTTGTGTAAACCTGATCAAAGTTTCCAAAGTTTGACTTCTAAAAAATTACATGCACTGCATTATCGAGCGGATGGAATATCTCTTTCCCCCTCTCAGCTATCTGACGCACCACTCAGCCTTATCGGGGCTCCTCAATCTCTCTCAAACTTTATATCTCCCTGGTTCACACATACACATGTCTCGCTCGCGCTATACATATAGACCCATCCAACACTCTCCGCCCTTGTTCTCTCTCTATGTGACACGCACCCCCCTAATAAGTACCATAATCCCTCACTCCATCATAGGCGCAAGCACTCCCCCCCTAAGTATGATTATCTCTCACTAGCCATCAGGAACACACGTATTGTCTCCTTCCATCCATACGTCTATCTCGATATCTCTCGGGGTATCTTCTATCGCGCACACACCTTGTCACTCGATCTCCCACCCATGTAGTCCCATCACGATCTCCAGGGGATCTCTCTATGACAAACATACACTCTCTCCTCCCCATGTCTGCATTTTCTCCGTACGTCTCTCTCGACCTCTCTCCCTTGTTTGTCAGACCCCTCTTGGCCACGTGCTAGGGGTCTTGCTCTCTCGGTTGCAAACAACCACACACTATCTCCTCACCTTGCTTTCGTTGTCGAAGATGCATGTGTGATATGTTTGCATAAGACACACACGTTTTTTCTCGACTTTTATCGAGTGTTGTCCATGTCTCTTTCACACACGCACACACACTTTTTTCACTCACTCTTTCTATTTCACTCTCTCTCTCTCTCTAGTTAGGGACTCTCTCACGTCCATAAGCATATGGATTTTTTGAAAAGTCAAACCTCAGAAAAGTTTGACCAGGTATATGTGGAGAAAAACATTTACATCTGGAACGATCATTAGATTCATCACAACATGTACTTACTTCATACTATCATTTATCTTTGGTATTGTAGATATAAGTAATTTCTTTATAAACTTGGTCAAAGTTTCAAAAGTTTGACTTTTAAAAAATGTTGGAACTACATTATCGAACGGAGGGAGTAGCTCTTTCTCTCTCTCTGCTATCTCTCACGGGCCTCCCCTCTCACACGAACACTCTATACCGACGGATTATACGCTCACTGTGTCAGCGTATAGCTCCGTATATTGTTTAGTTGACCGGTCAACCAGTCCACATGCTGCCTTGTCAGCTCGTGTTCTGTATCTTCGTGTGCTGGCCCATGTGGCAGTGGGTGAAAATAAGTAAACTAGAGGCCCATCTGACACGCGGTGAAGTAAACAAAGTTGAAACCACTCGGGGTAGCACCCCGCACGCTAGTAAATTGAGGGCGCATTGAGGACACACTTCTTCCGCGTGAAGGACGCACTCGCGCACAATTCACCACTGCGCGGCGGCATGCACAGAAGGACGCACTCGCGCACACCCAGCACACAACACACACCAGCACACGTGTACACCGGCGTCGCCGCCGGTTGAGATGGACGGCGAGGCAGCCAACAAGCGGAGGCGGCTCGAGCCAAAACCGCATCCGGCGAGCCTGGAGTTCATCAGCAGCCTCCCCGACGACATGCTGCTCGTCATCATCGGCCTCCTCCCCACCAAATCTGCCGTGCGGACCGCCCTGCTCTCCCGGCGGTGGCGCCCCCTCTGGCGCCGCGTCCCCCTCAACCTCACTGTCGACAGCTGCCTCTGCGACGGGGATTGCAAACGCATGGCCGCAGTCTCCAAGATCCTTTCATCGCACCCTGGGCCAGCCAGACGCCTTGACATCCGCATGTTCAGTACCAACTGCAAGGTCCAACCCAAGTTCGACGAGTGGTTCTTATCCCCCGCCCTAGATCAGCTCGAGGAGCTCAGCTTTGAAGCTGGACGATGTCGCTCTCTGCCGCCGTCCGCGCTCCGCCTCGCGCCAACGCTGCGCCGCGCCAGCTTCAGCTCCTGCTATCTTCCCCAGATTAATGTCGCGCCCGCCCTTCTTCTCCCTCAACTCAAGCAGCTCGACCTCTTCGACGTTGTCATCTCGAAGAAGGCTATGGAGCACCTACTCCGCAGCTGTACTGCGCTCGAGTACCTTCGTCTTGAGCAGATCCACGGGTTCATTAGCCTCCACATCGCCTCGACGAATCTCCGATGGATTTATGTGTCTTGCTGGCCCCGCAACAAGACATCAATTGGGAAGAGATCACTCCAGCTGTTCCACGTTATGGTCATTGAGAATGCGCCTTTCCTTGAGAGATTGCTTGTATCGGATCTAGAAGGTCCAACAAAAATCAGGGTCATTGACGCGCCGAAATTGACAGCGTTGGTGCACTCGTCTGCCAAATTCTCCGAACTCTTTATTGGATCCGTAATCGTTCAGGTACAGCACTCATCTTCTTCTCCGTCTTCTTGAAATTCACATTTTTAAATTTCTTCTTGATGTATTTACGACCGTCTTCCAGAAAATGATTCCCACAAGCTTGACCCAGTCTATGCGCACAGTGAAGATCTTGGCAATAAAATCTATCGGCCCCAATCTGGATCAAGTTGTTGGATTCCTTACATGCTTTCCGTGCACGGAGAAGCTACTCATCGAGGTGAAACTTCTTTCCTATTAGTAAACGGTAATCACAACGTAGCTCAATTTTTTCGTAATTTTCCCAAATTACGATGACAAGTGTAGTGTTCAAAACTGCATCTACGCACTGCACCGAAAGAAATGTTTTTAGTATTTTTTCTCACGTGATCACCTGCATCGTTTTTTTGTTGTACTACTATAGTAGCCTAGTCTAGTCATCGTGGAAAGTAACTTAGACTACTCCAGTAACTCTATGGTTACCCTAAGTGCAAGTACTACCTCCGTCCTGGTTTACTCTTCCTATTTTGTAGTATCAAAATTTGACCATAGATTTAACTCACAAAATGTTAATGCATGTCACTAAGAACTATATCGTTGGATTTGTATTTGAACATAATTTCAAATGGTGTAATTTTTAGTGACATGCATTGGCATTTTCTTACATAAATCTATGGTCAAAATTTTATACTAAATAAGAGGTAGTACAAAAGTGGGCTATAAGGGCCCTCCACTATGTAGGCCAAAACACGTGCCAAATTCACTTGTGATGCATTTGGCATCGATGCCCCTCCATTGCGCACCTGGTGCCCCAATCTGGATCACCTACTTTGCTCCGGTGCCAAATTAACTCATGCAATGAAAAAACACTTGCGTGGGAGAGAGAGAGGAATGAGGCAATAAAAAAACACTTGTTTGGGAGAGTGAGAGGCTGGTGTAGTTGGTTTGATTGATTTGTTTATACATGTGGGTCTGTGTGCACAGTGGTGCCAACTCTCTCACATCGTGAGAGCGGTGCCAAAATCTTTTGATTTGACATCGATGCGTATTATGTGGCATACTTTTGCGAAATATGGCATCGGCCACATAGTGGAAGGCAACAAATGCCCAAGCTCTTCACGTACTCCTAGGTAAATGAGACGAAAGAGAAAGAAAGAGAGAGAGAGAGAGAGAGAGAGAGAGAGAGAGAGAGTGAAAAATATCACTAGCCAGCCAACCCTATCGTATGAGCGAAAGATATTGGTACCTCTTGATGACACGACAATCTTATACAGCCAGCTGCTCTAATATGTTCTCTTCTTTTGCAGATAAAAAAAGACCCAAAAGTGAAAAATGTGTTGTACTATAACAATCTCATCGAATGCCTTGATCTCCATCTTACTGAAATTGATTTGATCGACTACCGAGGCAGCACATCTGAGATTAAACTGGCCATGTTCTTTGTTCTGGAGGCAAGTGTGCTCAAGGTAATGAGGTTTGGCGTTCTCTGGCGCAACAATGAATGGCGTGCTGATCACCGCAAGCGTCTAAGCCTAAATGACAAAGTCTCCGCAGAAACTAAATTTGTTTTTGAAACATCAAGTGGCCAGAGACTCGAAAACTTATTTGCCCATTAGTGACTTGTCAGGGTGGTGGATTTTAGTTTGTACGATAATGCTGCATCCACCTAAAGTAACGAAAGTTCTTACGTAAACTTCCTAGTAATTCCCTCTTTGTAGGTCCAGCATTACTCCTAACATTTGTAATATCAGTTTGAAACGTGTAATATTGTCATGTCCTATTTCTGCATTTTCAAAATCCTATGAATCAAACAGGTCCTGAGTTGGTGATGATATTGTGCCTGCCATCTTTCACCAATAGCCGTCGGGTCTAGACTGACGCATACAAAACCAAATTCTCCAGTTTTGCAAAAAGATGCCGATTGCCCTGCAACCCTTGTTCCAAATCACCTTATCTCTACAGATAAGAAGGCCATGGTCTGCCTCACAGCTGCAATCACGGGCATCTCGCATGGAAATATGCCCTAGAGGCAATAATAAATGGTTATTATTATATTTCTTGTTCATGATAATTGTCTATTGTTCATGCTATAATTGTGTTATCCGGAAATCGTAATACATGTGTGAATACATAGACCACAACGTGTCCCTAGTAAGCCTCTAGTTGACTAGCTCGTTGATCAACAGATAGTCATGGTTTCCTGACTATGGACATTGGATGTCATTGATAACGGGATCACATCATTAGGAGAATGATGTGATGGACAAGACCCAATCCTAAGCATAGCATAAAGATCGTGTAGTTTCGTTTGCTAGAGCTTTTCCAATGTCAAGTGTCTTTTCCTTAGACCATGAGATCATGCAACTCCCGGATACCGTAGGAGTGATTTGGGTGTGCCAAACGTCACAACGTAACTGGGTGACTATAAAGGTGCACTACGGGTATCTCCGAAAGTGTCTGTTGGGTTGGCACGGATCGAGACTGGGATTTGTCACTCCGTGTGACGGAGAGGTATCTCTGGGCCCACTCGGTAATGCATCATCATAATGAGCTCAATGTGACTAAGGCGTTAGTCACGGGATCATGCATTGCGGTACGAGTAAAGAGACTTGCCGGTAACGAGATTGAACAAGGTATTGGGATACCGACGATCGAATCTCGGGCAAGTAACATACCGATTGACAAAGGGAATTGCATACGGATTGATTGAATCCTCGACATTGTGGTTCATCCGATGAGATCATCGTGGAACATGTGGGAGCCAACATGGGTATCCAGATCCCGCTGTTGGTTATTGACCGGAGAGGCGTCTCGGTCATGTCTGCATGTCTCCCGAACCCGTAGGGTCTACACACTTAAGGTTCGGTGACGCTAGGGTTGTAGAGATATATGTATGCGGAAACCCGAAAGTTGTTCGGAGTCCCGGATGAGATCCCGGACGTCACGAGAGGTTCCGGAATGGTCCGGAGGTGAAGAATTATATATAGGAAGTCCAGTTTCGGCCACCGGGAAAGTTTCGGGGGTTACCGGTATTGTACGGGGACCACCGGAAGGGTCCCGGGGGTCCACCGGGTGGGGCCACCTATCCCGGAGGGCCCCGTGGGCTGAAAGTGGAAGGCAACCAGCCCTTAGTGGGCTGGGGCGCCCCCCTTGGGCCTCCCCCCATGCGCCTAGGGTTGGGAACCCTAGGGGGAGTTCCCCCTTGCCTTGGGGGGCAAGGCAACCCCTTCCCCCCTTGTGGCCGCCGCCCCCCCTTGAGTTCCCATCTCTTGGGGCCGGCGCCCCCCCAGGGGGCCTATATAAAGGGGGGGAGGGAGGGCAGAAGAAAACAGCCTTGGGCGCCTCCCTCCTCCCCTGCAACACCTCTCTCTCTCTCGCAGAAGCTCGGCGAAGCCCTGCCGGAGACCCGCTACATCCACCACCACGCCGTCGTGCTGTTGGATCTCCATCAACCTCTCCTTCCCCCTTGCTGGATCAAGAAGGAGGAGACGTCGCTGCACCGTACGTGTGTTGAACGCGGAGGTGCCGTCCGTTCGGCACTCGGTCATCAGTGATTTGGATCACGGCGAGTACGACTCCGTCATCCACGTTCATTGGAACGCTTCCGCTCGCGATCTACAAGGGTATGTAGATGCACTCCCTTCCCCTCGTTGCTAGTACACTCCATAGATGCATCTTGGTGAGCATAGGAAAATTTTAAATTATGCTACGATTACCAACAGTGGCATCATGAGCCAGACCTATGCGTAGTTACTATGCACGAGTAGAACACAAGGCAGTTGTGGGCGTTGAGTTTGCCAATTCTTCTTGCCGCTACTAGTCGTTTCTTGTTTCGGCGGCATTGTAGGATGAAGCGGCCCGGACCGACCTTACACGTACGCTTACGTGAGACAGGTTCCACCGACTGACATGCAGTAGTTGCATAAGGTGGCTAGCGGGTGTCTGTCTCTCCTACTTTAGTCGGAACGGATTCGATGAAAAGGGTCCTTATGAAGGGTAAATAGAAATTGGCAAATCACGTTGTGGTCATACGTAGGTAAGAAATCGTTCTTGCTAGAAACCTACAAACCACGTAAAAACTTGCAACAACAATTAGAGGACGTCTAACTTGTTTTTGCAGCAAGTGCTATGTGATGTGATATGGCCAGAAGATGTGATGAATGATATATGTGATGTATGAGATTGGTCATATTCTTGTAATAGGAATCATGACTTGCATGTCAATGAGTATGACAACCGGCAGGTGCCATAGGAGTTGTCTTTATTATTTTGCATGACCTGCGTGTCATTGAATAATGCCATGTAAATTACTTTACTTTGTTGCTAAATGGGTTAGCCATAGAAGTAGAAGTAATCGTTGGCGTGACGACTTCATGAAGACACAATGATGGAGATCATGGTGTCATGCCGGTGACAAAGATGATCATGGTGCCCCGAAGATGGAGATCAAAGGAGCATGATGATATTGGCCATATCATGTCACTATTTGATTGCATGTGATGTTTATCATGTTTTTGCATCTTATTTGCTTAGAACGACGGTAGCAAGTAGGATGATCCCTTATAATAATTTCAAGAAAGTGTTCACCCTAACTGTGCACCGTTCCGAAGGTTCGTTGTTTCGAAGCACCACGTGATGATCGGGTGTGATAGATTCTAACGTTCGAATACAACGGGTGTTGACGAGCCTAGCATGTACAGACATGGCCTCGGAACACACGCAATACACTTAGGTTGACTTGACGAGCCTAGCATGTACAGACATGGCCTCGGAACACGGAGGACCGAAAGGTCGAGCATGAGTCGTATAGAAGATACGATCAACATGGAGATGTTCACCGATCTTGACTAGTCCGTCTCACGTGATGATCGGACACGGCCTAGTTAAACTCGGATCATGTTTCACTTAGATGACTAGAGGGATGTCTATCTGAGTGGGAGTTCATTAAATAATTTGATTAGATGAACTCAATTATCATGAACTTAGTCTAAAATCTTTACACTATGTCTTGTAGATCAAATGGCCAACGTTGTCCTCAATTTCAACGCGTTCCTAGAGAAAACCAAGCTGAAAGATGATGGCAGCAACTATACGGACTGGGTCCGGAACCTGAGGATCATCCTCATAGTAGCCAAGAAAGATTATGTCTTAGAAGCACCGCTAGGTGAAGCACCAATTCCTGAGAACCAAGACGTTATGAACGCTTGGCAGCAGCGTGCTGATGATTACTCCCTCGTTTAGTGCGGCATGCTTTACAGCTTAGAGCCAGGTCTCCAAAAGCGTTTTGAGAAACATGGAGCATATGAGATGTTCGAGGAGCTGAAACTGGTTTTTCAAGCTCATGCCCGGTCAAGAGATATGACGTCTCCGGCAAGTTCTTCAGCTGTAAAATGGAGGAGAATAGTTCTGTTAGTGAGCACATACTCAGAATGTCTGGGTTGCATAACCGCTTGTCTCAGCTGGGAGTCAATCTCCCGGATGACGCGGCCATTGACAGAATCCTCCAGTCGCTTCCACCAAGCTACAAGAGCTTTGTGATGAACTTCAATATGCAGGGGATGGAAAATACCATTCCTGAGGTATATTCAATGCTGAAATCAGCTGAGGTAGAGATCAGAAAAGAACATCAAGTGTTGATGGTGAATAAAACCACTAAGTTCAAGAAGGGCAAGGGTAAGAAGAACTTCAAGAAGGACGGCAAGGGAGTTGCCGCGCCCGGTAAACCAGTTACTGGGAAGAAGTCAAAGAATGGACCCAAGCCCGAGACTGAGTGCTTTTATTGCAAGGGAAGTGGTCACTGGAAGCGGAACTGCCCCAAATACTTAGCGGACAAGAAGAAGGCCGGCAACACCAAAGGTATATGTGATATACATGTAATTGATGTGTACCTTACCAGTACTCGTAGTAGCTCCTGGGTATTTGATACCGGTGCGGTTGCTCATATTTGTAACTCAAAACAGGAACTACGGAATAAACGAGACTGGCGAAGGACGAGGTGACGATGCGCGTCGGGAATGGTTCCAAGGTCGATGTGATCTCCGTCGGCACGCTACCTCTGCATCTACCCTCGGGATTAGTTTTAAACCTCAATAATTGTTATTTAGTGCCAACTTTGAGCATGAACATTGTATCTGGATCTCGTTTAATTCGATATGGCTACTCATTTTAATCCGAGAATAATGGGTGTTCTATTTATTTGAGAGATATGTTTTATGGTCATGCCCCGCTGGTCAATGGTTTATTTTTGATGAATCTCGAACGTGATGTTACACATGTTCATAGTGTGAATACCAAAAGATGTAAAGTTGATAACGATAGTCCCACATACTTGTGGCACTACCGCCTTGGTCACATTGGTGTCAAGCGCATGAAGAAGCTCCATGCAGATGGACTTTTGGAGTCTCTTGATTACGAATCATTTGACACGTGCGAACCATGCCTCATGGGTAAGATGACCAAGACTCCGTTCTCCGGAACAATGGAGAGAGCAACCAACTTATTGGAAATCATACATACCGATGTGTGCGGTCCAATGAGTGTTGAGGCTCGTGGAGGATATCGTTATGTTCTCACTCTCACTGATGATTTAAGTAGATATGGGTATGTCTACCTAATGAAACACAAGTCTGAAACCTTTGAAAAGTTCAAGGAATTTCAGAGTGAAGTTGAGAATCAACGTGACAGGAAAATAAAATTCTTACGATCAGATCGTGGTGGAGAATATTTAAGTCACGAATTTGGTACACACTTAAGGAAATGTGGAATAGTTTCACAACTCACGCCGCCTGGAACACCTCAGAGAAACGGTGTGTCCGAACGTCGTAATCGCACTCTATTGGATATGGTGCGATCTATGATGTCTCTTACCTGATTTACCGCTCTCATTTTGGGGCTATGCTTTAGAGACTGCCGCATTCACTTTAAATAGGGCTCCGTCGAAATCCGTTGAGACGACACCGTATGAATTATGGTTTGGGAAGAAACCTAAGCTGTCGTTTCTAAAAGTTTGGGGATGCGATGCTTATGTCAAGAAACTTCAACCTGAAAAGCTCGAACCCAAATCGGAAAAATGCATCTTCATAGGATACCCTAAGGAAACTATTGGGTATACCTTCTACCTCAGATCCGAAGGCAAGATCTTCGTTGCCAAGAACGGGTCCTTTCTGGAGAAGGAGTTTCTCTCGAAAGAATTGAGTGGGAGGAAAGTGGAACTTGATGAGGTGATAGTCACCCCTTCCGAACCGGAAAGTAGCGCAGCGCGGGAAAATGTTCCTGTGGTGCCTACACCGACTGGGGAGGAAGTTAATGATGATGATCATGAAGCTTCGGATCAAGTTACTGAACTTCGTAGGTCCACAAGGACACGTTCCACACCAGAGTGGTACGGCAATCCTGGCCTGGAAATCATGTTGTTAGACAACGGTGAACCTTCGAACTATGAAGAAGCGATGGCGGGCCCGGATTCGGACAAATGGCTAGAAGCCATGAAATCCGAGATAGAATCCATGTATGAAAACAAAGTATGGACTTTGACTGACTTGCCCGATGAGCGGCGAGCCATAGAAAACAAATGGATCTTTAAGAAGAAAACGGACGCAGATGGTAATGTGACCATCTACAAAGCTCGACTTGTCGCTAAGGGTTATCGACAAGTTCAAGGGGTTGACTACGATGAGACATTCTCACCCGTAACGAAGCTGAAGTCCGTCCGAATCATGTTAGCAATTGCCACATACTATGATTATGAGATATGGCAGATGGACGTCAAAACGGCATTCCTTAACGGCTTTCTTAAGGAAGAGTTGTATATGATGCAGCCGGAAGGTTTTGTCGATCCTAAGAATGCTAACAAAGTATGCAAGCTCCAGTGCTCAATTTATGGGCTGGTGCAAGCATCTCGGAGTTGGAACATTCGCTTTGATGAGATGATCAAAGCGTTTGGGTTTACACAGACTTATGGAGAAGCCTGTGTTTACAAGAAAGTGAGTGGGAGCTCTGTAGCATTTCTCATATTATATGTGGATGACATATTATTGATGGGAAATGATATAGAATTCTTGGAAAGTATAAAGGCCTATTTGAATAAGTGTTTTTAATGAAGGACCTTGGAGAAGCTGCTTATATATTAGGCATCAAGATCTATAGAGATAGATCAAGACGCCTCATTGGTCTTTCACAGAGTACATACCTTGAGAAGATATTGAAGAAGTTCAGTATGGATCAGTCCAAGAAGGGGTTCTTGCCTGTATTGCAAGGTGTGCAATTGAGCATGGCTCAATGCCCGACCACGGCAAAAGATATAGAAGAGATGAGTGTCATCCCCTATGCCTCGGCCATAGGGTCTATTATGTATGCCATGCTGTGTACCAGACCTGATGTAAACCTTGCCGTAAGTTTGGTACGAAGGTACCAAAGTAATCCTGGCTAGGAACACTGGACAGCGGTCAAGAATATCCTGAAGTACCTGAAGAGGACTAAGGATATGTTTCTCGTTTATGGAGGTGACGAAGAGCTCGTCGTAAAGGGTTACGTCGACGCTAGCTTCGACACAGATCTGGATGACTCGAAGTCACAAACCGGATACGTGTATATTTTGAATGGATGAGCAGTAAGCTGGTGCAGTTGCAAGCAAAGCGTCGTGGCGGGATCTACATGTGAAGCGGAGTACATGGCAGCCTCGGAGGCAGCACAGGAAGCAGTCTGGATGAAGGAGTTCATTACCGACCTAGGGGTGATTCCCAATGCGTCGGGCCCAATGACTCTCTTCTGTGACAACACTGGAGCTATTGCCCTTGCGAAGGAGCCCAGGTTTCACAGGAAGACCAGGCATATCAAGCGTCGCTTCAACTCCATTCGTGAAAGTGTTCAAAATGGAGACATAGATATTTGTAAAGTACACACGGACCTGAATGTAGCAGATCCGTTGACTAAACCTCTCCCTAGGGCAAAACATGATCAACACCAGGACGCAATGGGTGTTCGATTCATCACAATGTAACTAGATTATTGACTCTAGTGCAAGTGGGAGACTGTTGGAAATATGCCCTAGAGGCAATAATAAATGGTTATTATTATATTTCTTTGTTCATGGTAATTGTCTATTATTCATGCTATAATTGTATTATCTGGAAATCGTAATACATGTGTGAATACATAGACCACAAAGTGTCCCTAGTAAGCCTCTAGTTGACTAGCTCGTTGATCAACAGATAGTCATGGTTTCCTGACTATGGACATTGGATGTCATTGATAACGGGATCACATCATTAGGAGAATGATGTGATGGACAAGACCCAATCCTAAGCATAGCATAAAAGATCGTGTAGTTTCGTTTGCTAGAGCTTTTCCAATGTCAAGTATCTTTTCCTTAGACCATGAGATCGTGCAACTCCCGGATACCGTAGGAGTGCTTTGGGTGTGCCAAACGTCACAACGTAACTGGGTGACTATAAAGGTGCACTACGTGTATCTCCGAAAGTGTCTGTTGGGTTGGCACGGATCGAGACTGGGATTTGTCACTCCGTGTGACGGAGAGGTATCTCTGGGCCCACTCGGTAATGCATCATCATAATGAGCTCAATGTGACTAAGGCGTTAGTCACGGGATCATGCATTGCGGTACGAGTAAAGAGACTTGCCGGTAACGAGATTGAACAAGGTATTGGGATACCGACGATCGAATCTCGGGCAAGTAACATACCGATTGACAAAGGGAATTGCATACGGATTGATTGAATCCTCGACACCATGGTTCATCCGATGAGATCATCGTGGAACATGTGGGAGCCAACATGGGTATCCAGATCCCGCTATTGGTTATTGACCGGAGAGGCGTCTCGGTCATGTCTGCATGTCTCCCGAACCCGTAGGGTCTACACACTTAAGGTTCGGTGACGCTAGGGTTGTAGAGATATATGTATGCGGAAACCCGAAAGTTGTTCGGAGTCCCGGATGAGATCCCGGACGTCACAAGAGGTTCCGGAATGGTCCGGAGGTGAAGAATTATATATAGGAAGTCCAGTTTCGGCCACCGGGAAAGTTTCGGGGGGTTACCGGTATTGTACCGGGACCACCGGAAGGGTCCCGGGGGTCCACCGGGTGGGGCCACCTATCCCGGAGGGCCCCGTGGGCTGAAAGTGGAAGGGAACCAGCCCTTAGTGGGCTGGGGCGCCCCCTTGGGCCTCCCCCCATGCGCCTAGGGTTGGGAACCCTAGGGGGGAGTTCCCCCTTGCCTTGGGGGGCAAGGCAACCCCTTCCCCCCCCTTGTGGCCGCCGCCCCCCCTTGAGTTCCCATCTCTTGGGGCCGGCGCCCCCCAGGGGGCCTATATAAAGGGGGGGAGGGAGGGCAGAAGAAAACAGCCTTGGGCGCCTCCCTCCTCCCCTGCAACACCTCTCTCTCTCTCTCGCAGAAGCTCGGCGAAGCCCTGCCGGAGACCCGCTACATCCACCACCACGCAGTCGTTCTGTTGGATCTCCATCAACCTCTCGTTCCCCCTTGCTGGATCAAGAAGGAGGAGACGTCGCTGCACCGTACGTGTGTTGAACGCGGAGGTGCCGTCCGTTCGGCACTCGGTCATCGGTGATTTGGATCACGGCGAGTACGACTCCGTCATCCACGTTCATTGGAACGCTTCCGCTTGCGATCTACAAGGGTAGGTAGATGCACTCCCTTCCCCTCGTTGCTAGTACACTCCATAGATGCATCTTGGTGAGCGTAGGAAAATTTTAAATTATGCTACGATTACCAACAGAAATTATGTCGAACATGGCTAGTTGTAAGCAGGCTAGGTCTACAGCCATGATGATATTGACTGCAGACGGTGAGGCTGACTATGGTATGCCGAACACGGCGCCTATACTCAGGTGTCATCTCTGGCGTAGGATCTTGTCACTTCACTGTGAGGAGCGGCACGTAATAATTTGACCAACGGGTAGTACAGTGCTACTACATTGGTAGTACTACTACTACTACTAGCACCACCGTCTGGATTTAGTAGTACTACCACATCCATCTGGATTTAGTATTTGACTAGCAATATCTAGTAATGCATGTCACAAAAAATGTACTACTCCCTCTGTAAATAAATACCTGGTGTATTGTTTTATTCCTATCGGCGAGATAACTTAATGTCTTTTTGCTACTGAATAGGATTACATGCAATGAACTAACCACTGCATGTGATGTTTGGTAGTCTCAAGTCATTGAAAGCATGCACGGCCCACATCTCTCATTGGTTGATATGTCACGAAATAAGAAACGAGGAGGGAGTTAATATACCGTGCCTAAGTGTTTTGGGATTATTTGGTTTTCGTAAGGTGACTTACACAACATTTTTTGTTACATGCATTAACATTTTATTAGTTAAATCAAAGGTCAAAACTAGGCGCAAAATGCAAAGGGGACCAATAAACCAGTAAACATCAAAGTTCTCTCGTTTGGCCCCAACTAGAGGTCCGGTGAGATGACTATACTGCACCGGCACGGAGGGGGACACAGCTTCATTGACTTACTGCACCTGCCTTTGGGTGTATGACACATGGGCCCAACGGGTGGCTGGCCAACCTGTCATACAGCCAAAGGCAGGTGCAGTAGAGGGGCGAGGAGTAGATGGCCAACACGCACGTGAATTCAACGTAGTCTGCACTTCTCATATAAAGGCTCGCGCCAGTCCAATCTACGAAATCCTACGCACCTACGCACCCAAGGGCAAGAGTGATCACTCCAATCGCAAGATCAGTTGACTAGAAGCTAGACCCATGGAGGCGATGAGCGCGAGAATCAGCCGGCTATGCCAGATGGTCCACGACGCCGGCCTGCGGCCCGACACCGAGGAACGTCTCCAGGTAGTGCTTGAGGCCACCAGGGCGAGGGGCCGCTTGGACGACAGCTTCGTCTCCTTGTTTGACGAGGTCCTCGTCGGCTTCCTCGACAAGTTCACCGTCGTCAAGAAGCTCACGGATGACCTTGACGTACGCCTCCAGCCCACGCGCCCAGGCCTCTATGGTGACAACCTCTTCGACGCACTGGTGGCCCTACGACTGCCCGCCGTCGTGCCGGAGAATGTCCACCTCGAGGTCGCGTTCACCGCGCAGCACCTGGCGCAGCAAGACACCATCGACATAATCGCAAATCGTCCACAAGGACTACAACATGCGAGAGGAGGACGATAGGACGATGGCCTTCTTGGACTGCAGGGCAACCTTGGACGGCATTGTTCAGAAGCACGTTGAGCTTGCCGCCAACGCCGCTGCTCCTCACACGTCGGTTGGTGACCCGCTGCACTAGGGCATGAGGATGTCGTTGATGGATCTGTATTTATCTTTATCTTTCTGTCAAATCCATGTAGTAGTATATGGTACTACTAGTAATTATCTTACCTTTTGCATCAACTTCATAATTTTTGTACGTACTCCATGCATGAACCGTGCCAGAACCAAACTTCTCATTACTCAAGGGAAAATCGTTATTTCTATCTATCGGTCGCGCCATGGAGCAGAACCAAATTTTACAAGTTACAAGTTCAAAAGGAAAAGCCTGCCATGTTCACGTCGCACCTCCACACGGTTGGTCTGGCACGCCGCTCAAGGGGGAATGCGTGCTGTGTTGCACTTTTCACTTACAAGTGGGACCGTAGTTGAGCGAACCGACTATCAGCAAACCCCCACCCCGCCCACGGCGCGATGGCTGAGAAAACAGGAGGAAGAAGTGATGGTTGTAGCACGGACTCCAAGAAAATTTGTGTCGGATGGGACTCATGTGGGTGGCGTGTGTCGTACTGCTAGACATGAATGCTAGTTATGGCCCATGCCACCCCACTATATGGAGGTGCTGGTTACGTAGAACAAATTTCCTAGAGTCTGTGCTCAGCCCTCCTCTATCTTTCTTCTCAGCCAGCCAGCAGACGCGCGGAGCCCATCGTCTGTTTGCTCATATGCGGTCCCACATGTCAGTGAAAACGCAAGAGGACCCACTGAACCTGCACATCTTTCACCTTGACGTGTTGGTGATGAAAAACAAATCTAGTAAAGATCTTCGGTGGGCGCTTTTGGAGTTACTCAAGAGTAGTAAGATTCTATTTACAGTTTAACCCAATATGCACATCACGTGGCTTCAACTACCACTCTATTTTCTTGCATGACATGACCTGGATGCTAGATGTCCCACGTGTCGGCAAAAGGAAGAAGAACTCGACCAAATCTTCGGTTGTGCTCTCAGATTAGACTAGTTGTGCTAACTTAAAATTTTATTTGTAGAATGGATGCAAGTTTTGGTATTGGGAAGAAGAGTACAATGATATATTGATAGAGCGCAATTTAGTAGATGTTCTAGCACTTTTAGCTAGCATAGAGGCTAGAGATGAGACTAGTGCACTTGTTGATAGAATAGAGGCTAGACACGTCTACTTCTTTACACTCGAAGAAGAAAGAAGCACGCAAGATCGAGCCTCCGCAGATCAACAATGAATGCATGGAGAAGGCACTAATCCAACTTACAGGAGCAGTTATGGAAGTTGGATATCTTCTAAAATGTATTCTTGTGGTTCTTGTTTTCTTTGGTCTTGCTTTTCTAGTCAAAATTTTGGTGATGTATTTCCATGTACCAAAAAATCAATGATGAAAAAAAGATATGTGTTTGCAAAGAAAAATGTACGCAGCCGGGATGCGTCCGCGCGTTCGGCGCACAGCCACCGCATCCGAGAAATGGCCCGGACACGACCCCATTGCCCTACCCACACGGACAGAATCCGGGCAAGACAGATGTCCGTTTGGGGTCGTGCGTTGGAGTTAGCCTTACAAGTGGGACCACAGTTGAGGAAACCGGCTATCAGCAAACCCCCACCTCGCCCGCCGCACGATGGCTGAGTTGGAGAAACGACGAGGTTGAAGAGATTGCTGTAGCACGGACTCCAAGAAATATGGTGTCAGATGGAAGTCGTGTTGGTGGCGTGTACCATACTCCTAGACGTGAATGCTTGTTCTGGCCCGTGCCACCCTACTACTCGTACTACTTATAGTAGTAGTATCAAGGATTCGAGGTGCTGGTTACGTACAGCGAACACATTAACATATGGCCCACCTCACACTGTGGCCAAATTTCCTGGAGTCTGTGCTAGGTTAAAAAGTGTTCTTTGTGAGGATGGGTGGCTGGTCTCAAGTTTAAAACATGTTGTATTACGTATGTAGACATAGAGATAGTGCAGCATGTGAAGCTAGTACAAATAGTGTACTATTGTTGATTGGCCTCGTCCGATAACATGTTGCAATGCACGTGCAATTATGTATTCAGAAAATATATTTTTTGCCTCGTCGCAGCACCCACTCAGAGAAGCGACTCGAAAGCCATTCATAAATTTAGTAAGTTTATCACAGGCATATCATTTTATTACATACAACAGGTCATCAACCCACAACGACAACGAGGATACATTATAAATACTAAAGTTTTCATCACACAACAAATAACAAGCAATGAAATGAACTTCAACTCAACCAATCCTCAGCGTTGGAAACGCTTGCTTTGAACCAGAAGCGATTCTCTGGGAAGAGCTAGCTACTGTCAATCTCGAGACCAACGCAGGACTGATCATCCTGGCTGAAGCGGCCTACTATATCACGACTAGGGTAGGGAACCACCGCAATGTCCGACGTATAGATACAGTTGCTTCTCATAAATGGTAGTAACGTTGTGTCAACAGCAGTTGGATCGCCTTTCACCATAATTGGATAGTTTTGTCCGAGGAAGAGCGAGTTTTCTCCAAGACTATCAATACTGTACCAGGGAGAAGGTGTTGGCGCTAACACACTAGTATCCATCCCGAATACCATGCAACGGGTGTTGGAATAGGTCCGGAGAGTGCGACCATGGGAGACAACACCTGCTCCCTCAGTAGTAACATCAGCAGTGGGTTGTATACAGACAAGAAGGGGTGATCCATCCGAATTAGTTGCCAGCCGCTAGTGAGCATATGGGCCCTGCTCGTCCTCATGCTCGTGATCATCACCATCGTCATCTCCCCCTTGGTTATAAAATTTTTCAAGTATAGGTGGTGAAATGTTCATAGGACCTTGGAAACACAAGAAGAAGGTTAATTAGTAGAGAAGGGAAACTTGCTAACTCGCATGCATGTGGATGAAACAATTATAATTACGGTGGAAGACAAACATACCGAAACTACGAGGATCCCATGCAAAAACAGTGCCACGAGTGGTGGCAGCACGCACAAGACCCTCGTATTGAATTGCATCACAGTACACATCCGTGTATAGAAACTGGTTTTTGAGCAATATCCATCCAGTCGAACCACGAAGGACGGTAACAAGCTTGTCGAAGATAGCAACAACTTGATAGTTCTTGTAATTCCAAGAGCGGTTGGGAACTCGACAAATTGCTATCTTCCGTAGATGATAGTCACCATGATCGTATTTGAACGTCCGTAGATCATCTGTGTGCTCAACCTCAGGGCACTTGGAGATTTTTGGAAGTGGAATCCGCTGACGAGTGTACACATTCATAAGTTCCCACTCACAATTGTACCCAATATAAACAACCCAATCTCCATTTGCGCCAGCCTAGGCCTTACCCTGAAGCGATGGCATCTTGACATCACACGTATCGTTATCAAGAGGCATCAACTTGCACAAGGCGAGGCCTCCGTCGTCCACGCCCATGCGAACAAGATTATAGCGAAGAAATTAAGGGAGATCAAACCGCTCCTGGAGCCTTGGGTTCCTTGTAATGATGTTATTAGTTGAGTCGAGAATGGTCTTGAACGAACCTGCCATGCTAGCCGAGGTGATGACGTCGCACCGATCAATGAGTTCCCCCACCACGTCATCTATTGGGGCAAGAATAACGGGGTCGTTCCTGGCTTGTTACCTCCATGGAGAAGACGATCGAACAATGGCAGAAGGAAGGGTGAAGGCAAATGGAGGAGGGAGGAAGAACGTGCGACGGCAGTTCCAAACCGAGAGGGAAAGGCGAAGAGTCGGTGGACGGTTGCCAGTTTGCCACGGTACACGAAGAGGCGCCCCGGCCTACACGTCCTTTCGGAAATTGTACAAAAGGACTCGGCGTTGTCTCACTGACATGTTGGAACGGGACCACATGTCAACGAAACATGGTGTGTAATTTCTCGTGCAAAATGCGATCTGGCCGCGTTGGCCCGAGGTGCCGTATTAGTTATCCACCATTATTTTTTTAACATACAATCTGAGTGGATAGCTCCTGTGGTCATCACACGTGAGCGGATATATAGGTGGGCTAGGTGGGTAGGCGGCAAAAATCTAAGTGCTAAAAGAGTTGATCTCGGAAAAAGAGTTGATCCAATGCTTGGTTTTGTTTGGATTTTCCAACAATGACCATTGGATAGAGTGAATCAATGGCTTACGTTCAAAGTTATTCTCATACTATAGAATGGTATAGGAACGTGGAGAGATTTGGTTGATTTTATATCGCTGAATAATATAAAATATTATGAGTGCAGACGCTCCAACCCGAGGTTTGTAGCTCCTTCTCGGTCGTCGGGAATCTATGTTTTTTCACTCTTTCTTTTAAGACATGAGCTTTGTTCATCCTGTTGCCGACACGCGGGACATCTATATGCCTCCATTTTACAAAATCATACTATATGCCTCCATGACACGCGGGACATCCAGCATCAAGGTGGCTTGTCATGCAAGAAAATGGAGATATGCAGTGCGTAAGTGAGTCGTGCACTTTGATGGCACCTAGTACTACACAATATTTTTTCTCCTCGATGGCACGTGAATAGTGCACGTACTCAATGACAGAGCACGGGATGGTAGCCATGGACATGGTCGGCCCTTTTTGAAGAGAGTACTAATAAATACGTAACTTTGATGTGTCCCGTCAACTCGCAGAACGACGAGAAGCTTGCTTACTATGCCTTCTCCCTCGCCAACGCGTGCGCGGTGGCTCACAGCACGAGGAGAAACTTTTGCTTACAAGCGGTGGACATGCAGCAGTTCATTTGGTGTCAGATTGCCAGAAGTAGTACCATCATTATTGTTCGACTTCTGGAAGAGGAGAAGAGCCAAGCGCAAGGTCACCTACTAACCTAGTACAGTACTACTATAGCCAAAGCTAGTCCACCTTTTTAGAGCATGGTTAATTAATATAGGCGGCTCTTGCAGCAGCACATCATTTAGAGCAAGTACTCTCTTCGTAGGATCAAAGGAAGTGAAACAAAAGTTGGAGTGGATGCTAGATTGCCAATTAAAACATGATTACATAGGAAAAAAATCCTATATCATCTATCCTATGAATCAAACGACCAATGTAGGAAAATTATGAGTGGGGTCTCTCCAATAGTGTTCCTCGGCTCGCACCTAGCATCACGGTGGTCGAACTTGGAGTCATTCATCTGGTACACGTGGCATCTCAGATCTGGTACTCCAATATTAGGTTGGCTCTATGTGATGTAGCAACTTCATATACTAACCGGATGTTGGCTATACTACTATGGTACTCACACTCCAAGAAGTGACTCGAAAACCATTCATGAATTGAGTATATGACACGCATTTGCAAATGTACCATTCATTACATACAACAAGCAGTCATCAACACACAACGACAACGATGATACATGTTGGATTATAGATTATTTCCAACAAAACATTCTAGTAAATACTGAAGTTTTCATCACACAACAAATAACAAGCAATTAAATGAACTTCAACTCAACCAATCCTTGGCGTTGGAAACGCTTGCTTTGAACCATAGGTGCTCTGGGAAGGGCCAGCTATTGTCAATATCGAGAGCAAAGCATGACTGATCATCCAGGCTGAAGCGACATATATCAGGAGCAGGGTAGCTCACACGTTTGGTTTTCTTGTGCTGCCACCATTGCTAATCTGGTTGCAAAAGCTCATAAAACAGAACCTTGCCTTCTTGCGGTCTCTCCTTGCCCCGATCATTCAAGATAGCAAACACCGCCAGCCTGGTACAACATATCTGTCTAAACTTAGACTTTGTTCCCATTGTGTTGTGGCATCAAAAATTCAGATAATCTACATCTTTCTTAACCCTGCAGTTGTGATCATTTAATTGTAGTTACATGTGTTTCTGTAGAGGCGTCCTTCCATTGATGTATAATTGGAATAGTTATTGTGTTCATAGTTCTTTTGGCCGATGGCAGCTATGTTTATAGATTTTCTCAAAAGAAATATGCTAAGAGCTGTATCTCAACTGGCTATTCTTGCACGTACATCTGACATAGCATTTTTGGCCGGTGGCGGCCATGTACAGAGCCGGATCAAACCAACCAATGAAGTTGACATAGTATTTTTGGTCGGTGGCAGCCATGTACAGAGTCGGCTCAAACCAACCAATGAAACTAATCGATCTGGACACACATGTGTAGCAAGCAGGTGGATTGATCTTTTAACATTGGTTGCAAACGCACGTACCTAGGAATTGAATTGACAGAACCAATCTGTAGCTAACCATGGCGACGGCTCCGCTGAAGCGCTTGTGAGAGAAATCATTAAACATGTATCTATGGGGTGGCCGGCGGCTACCGTGGCTGCTTTCGATCCAAACAGGAGCTTTTAGATTGGACATAGCATGGACGTGTAGGGGATATGAGGTTGCGGGCTATATTTTGTGGCATTGGTGGGTAATTTCTTTAGCTTTAAAATTAATCCAATGGTTTTAATTTTCTAATCTAATAAAATAACGACCGGATGTTCCTAACTATTGTGGGATTTTAGGCAAATTTTCTTTTTTCTGGTGACCCCATCAAGTACTTTTTAATATAAATAGATGGGTTGTATTTGTCCTCCACGGGTTTAGAGGTTGACTTGTGGGCCTACCAAGTTAACGCGTACACAATCAGGAGATGATTGTACGTGGAGAGGATGACAGCAGGGACCCGCCAAGGTCATGGCAGTATGCAAGCAAATGCCTCCTTATTTCAAGCCAATAATAAAATGGCTCCTCCTAATGGATTTCTGACATCTGGGTCCCATGCCATTGTCAACGTAGTCAATGAACGAGAGAATTGCACAACGAGCGGCTGACACCAGGGACCCAGCAGCTCGCCCAGTTATTTTTGTTTTGGGTTAATTTGATAAATGCCACTCCAAATCTGGCGATTCATAAAAATGCCACTGAAATTTCCAAACTTTGAAAAATGCCATTTCATGCCATTTCCAGTGGCATTTTTTGAAGTATGGAGTGGCGTTTTTCAAAGTTTGCAAATTGCAGTGGCGTTTTCCAAAGTTTGCAAAAATTGCTGTGGCATTTTTCAAAGTTTGCAAATTGCAGTGGCATTTTTATGAATCGCCATAATTGGAGTGGCATTTATCTAATTTGTTTTTGAGATGGAAGCAGGGTGTCAATTGGGCTGTGCGGGGCACTCTGGCCTGTCTAGACAGCCTTCTCTTTTATGTTTACCACAGACCAGCCCAGTAGTTTTTTTTCTTTCTGAAAATGGCTAGCCCAGTTTTTTTGTGATTTGCCAAGTAAGTCGCTTTGTCAGGTCTGTTGGGCTGCAAATCTTTCAAGATGAGGAGAGCTTCATTCAGCTGGCCGAGAAAATGGCCTATGAGTAATGAGAAATGGGATGTACATTTTTAAAACACATCAAACCGGCAATTAGTTTCAAATTTCTTTTTCTCATTTGGAGATTTTAAATTGCATTAATTTTTATGCGTGGACAATTTGTTGGATTTTATATTGATATACATTTATTTTTAAAATCAGTTTGAATATGGCTCGAAATTTTGGTATTAAAAACAGTTCGGACCGCACCGAAATATGCAAAATTTCGTATAATTTTTTAACCGTGGCCACAATATGGGCTGTAATGCTAACAAAAAGAATATGGGGTCCAAAAAAACCTTAAGAATTAGCAAATGGGATGTAAATTATTAGAAATAATGGCAGATGGGATGTATGCTGTTTTCCATAGATTTGAGGCTTTCCTAAAAAAAGGTTGACGCACAAGCAGTGACTGTTGGATGTCCATCCAACGGCCGTCGTGCTTCTTCAATCTCTGCTCTTCCTGCTCCAGCCTCTCAAACAAGCGTCGGCGGGATTGCCTGCTCCCTCCTCCCCGTGGACGGCTGTGCTGCCGCGTAGGCCTCACCGCCCCACCGTACTCCCATCGCTGGCCTAGCCATCCCTCTACTCACCCACACCCGTTGTTACTCTCCGGCGACGGCAGACGAATCAGTAAACCCTCGTACAGTCGTACTCCCCTCCGCGTGGGAAACAACTGTTGAGTCTTCCCTGGCTCCATGTCGTTTCCTTCCTAGGCCTCGCCGTCGTCCACCGCCCTAGTGCTCTCGGCACGGCCTGGTCAACGTGATCAACGACCGACATGCATCTAAAGTGTACTGTACGTGGAGAGGCTAACAGCTGGGTCCACGGGCGCACGCAAGGAAATGCCTCCTTATTACGCGCAAAATAATGATTCCTGCACCTGACATCTGGGACCCACCGAAAGGGCCTCTGTATTTCGCGAAAAAAACATTACCGCCGCTGACAGCTCGGACCCACCAGCTATATCTTCGCACGCAAGGAAGTGCCTCCTTATTACGCACAAAAAAATGAACCCCAGCTAGTTGGTACCCAGTATAGTGGGAGGATGACTTGTGGGCCTACTAAGTTGATGGCGACAGAGGGCTTTGTCAACTTAGTCAATATGCACGATTCTAGCTCCAGTGACCGTACGATGTCCACCAACAGCCATAGTGCTTCTTCAACCTCTGGTCTTCTTGATCCAGCCGCCCAAACCAGTGTCGGTCGTGCCTCGTGCTCCTGCCTCCCGTGGCCGGCTGCGATGCCGCAGAGGCCTCACTGCCCCTACTACTCCCACCGCTGGCCAGGCCATCCCTCTACTCACCCACACCCCTGTTATTCTGCGGCGACGGCAGCCTCACACTGCAGCGAACTAGTGAACCCTAATACTCCTCTACGCATGGGCATCCACTGCCGCGTCTTCCCCGGCTCCGCGTCGTCCCCTTCCTAGGCCTCGCCATCGTCCATCGCCCTGGTGCTCTCGGCGCGGCGTGGTCAACGTGGTCAAGGAACGGCTTCCATCGAACATGGACTGTACGTCGAGAGGCTGACAGCAGGGTCCACGGCCACAGCAAGGAAGTGCCTCCTTATTACGCGCAAAATAATTATTCCTCCACCTGACAGCGGGAACCCATCGGACGGGCCGCCGTATTTCGCGAAAAAAATGTTTCCCCCTGACTGCTGGGACCCACCAGCTACATCTTCGCACGCAAGGAAGTGCGTCCGGGCAAAAAAAACGATTCGCCCCCTGACTGCTAGGACCCACCAGCTACATGTTCGCACGCAAGGAAGTGCCTGACAGTCGGGACCCACCTGGTCAAAGCATACGTAGCATTGTCATTCTGGTCGCGAACATGTACCTACATACTGGTCGATGTAGAGGCGCGCACGTAGCATGTACACGTATGTACATCGGCCAGTGTGCAAGAAAGAAAATACGACCACGTACGTACATACGGGCGGGGTCTCGAATGCCTACTTGCGCATACGTACGGCCAGGGCTCATGTACATGGCTGGGTTGGAACGGAGAAACTGCATCGTCGTCGTGTTCATGGGGAGGTAACGGAATGCGTCGTGTTCATCGGGAGGCAACGGAACGCGTGGGAGCCAACCGGCTTGGACGGAACAGCCGATGGAAACGAGGCCTGTCGTACCAGAACGGAGGAAACGGCCTTGTGTTCGACCGGCCACGTTCGAAATGGGATCCTGTTCATCGGGAGGGGACTGGCGTACCGCAAAACGGAGGAAACAGATCTCCTACGGTTGAAACGGGGTCCTGTTGATTGGGAGGGGTGTGGCATACCGCAAAACGGACGAAGCGGACTTGTGTTGGAGCGCTACGGTCGAAACGGGGGTCCTGTTCATCGGGAGGGGTGTGGCGTACCGCAAAACGGGACTCCACACGATACTGTTCATCTCCACCGTCGACCCCCTCCAGCCTCCACGGGATACTGTTCATCCACCGTCAACCTCCTCCAGCCTTCACCAGCGACTGTTCATCCACGGGCTCCTGTTCATCCAACCTCCAACGCGCGCTACTCCACCGGCTACTATTCAACCAGCCCTCTCCACGGGCTCCAGTTCAACCACCCCTCCACGTGCTACTGTTCATCCAGCCCTCCACCGTCTACTATTCATCCAGCCCTCCACCGGGTGGTCCTGTTTATCCAGCCCTCCACGGGGTGCTGTTCATCCAGCCCCAACCAGCTCGATCGATCGGGGACCTGTTCATCCAGAGGCAACACCACGGGGTCCTGTTCATCCACCCCCACCAGGAACTATTCATCCAAACCCCCTTAGCAACGCTCACTGTTCATCCAGAGGTGGCATCGATCGGCTTCAGTTAGCAGCAGTAGCGAAGGAATCGCTTGATCGGGTTCAGTTAACAGCCATCGATCGATTGCTCGGGTTCAGTAACGCATAGCCTGCAGTGCAATCGCTCGGGTTCAGTTAGAGCCCAACGCCTCGCACACACGCACGTACGTGTACAAGAGAAACGCACATCGCTCGGCCCCCGACCACCCGCCGTAACCGGGAACTCCCCGAAATTTTCCTCGCCCTCGCTTCTACCACGGTTTGTTTCGTCATGGACGACCCAAAGAATGTCATGCAGCTGCGTCTCCGGCCCGCCCAGGACGAAAAGCCCATTTTCTGTCATGATTTTTTGTCATAGAAGTAGGAGCCCACCACATCTATGATGATACCGGGTTTTGTCACAGTTATCGTCATAGAAGTGTCATAAGTATGACAGAAAAAAATTTCGTTCGGCCCAAAATGTCACGGATGTGTCTTTTTTTTAGTGTTATGTTCAACGTACTAACCGAACAAGTCTTCGGAAGGATTATGCTTACCGCTGAGGCCGGGTTCTCGATATCGAGTCCGATGTCCTCGGTCTTCTTCGGCCAATTTTTTTGGGCCTTGAATAGCTGCTTCCATATGTCTTCATGCGTGGTGCCGAAGAAGCGCTTCAAGGTCCGCAGCTCCTCCGGATTGAACTGCCACATGGGGGGCCTGGAGCTGGCAAGGAAGAATGCGGTGGAAGAGCATCACTTGAATCACGTCGGTGAGACCGGCGTTTTTGCCAAACATATTGGAGATGCTTTTTTGTAGCATCTGCACCTCCAGTTGGGACCCCAGTCAAGGCCCTTGGCGTTCCATTAGGTGAGTCTCGTGGGGGATCCGGATCATAAGTCCGGTGTGGCCGCCTAGTTGGCGTCGCGGGGTTCGGTGATGTAGAACCACTCCTGCTGCCACACCTTGACCGTCTCCACAAATGCCCCTTTGCGCCAGACGGCATTGGGAAGCTTGCTCACCATGGCTCCGCCACAGTCCGCATGCTGGCCGTTGACTACCTTTGGCTTTAGATTGAAAATCTTGAGCCAGAAGCTTAAGTGTGGTAGGATGCGAAGAAGAGCCTCACATACGATGATGAACGCCGATATGTGGAGAAAGGAATTTGGGGCTAGATCATGGAAATCTAGCCCGTAGTAGAACATGAGACCTCGGATGAACGGGTGAAGGGTAAACCCTAGACCTCAGAGGAAATGGGGGATAAACACAACCTTCTCGCAAGGCTCCGGAGTGGGGATAACCTGATCTTTGTCAGTAAGCCTGTGTGCGATGTCCGCGGATAGATAGCCCGCGCTCTGGAGCTCCTTGATGTCCTTCTGGTGACGGAGGAGGCCTCCCACTTGCCCTTGGAACCGGATCCGGCCATGGCTGGGGAGGGTAGTGGCGGTGGGAAAGGTTGATGTTTCGGGCACTGGAGCTCAGAGGTGGGAAGGCAGGAGCAAGAAGAAGGCGTGGGGAAGAAAGGAGGAATCTTTATCCTCTTATAGGCGGTGAAATACCAAACGCCCCCCCCCCTCTCAAGCCTTAAAACTTGCCTGTTCCCAAAGAGATCGTGCGAAAGGCGCGGTTGGATTACCCAAAACTGTATTGATGAGAATCCCGCAATGGGAGGGCACGATCTCTATTTTGACAAGACGTGCCAATGGAGGCTAAGCCTCGAAACATGAAACGGGAGGCGTGAAAACGGTTCGAAATGTTAAAGAGCCAAGTGTAACGCTTCGCCGAAAAAGTTGCCAGTAAAAGACACTGTTTTATTTTCACATCTTGCCTTCGTGGCTAAGGGTTGTATTGATTATACATAGCCGGATACAGCTCCTTTGTGCAGGGAGTTATCTTAAAGTATTCAGGAGAAGGAAACCGCCTTGCAATGCCGAAGACAATCCACGTGCCAAACACATCGTCATCGAAGACTGGTTCAGGGGCTACTAAGGGAGTCCTGGATTAGGGGGTCCTCGGTTGTCCGGACTATTTGATATGGGCCGGACTGATGGGCCGTGAAGATAAAAGCAGAAGACTTTCCCCCGTGTCCGGGTAGGACTCCTATATGCGTGAATGGCAAGTTTGGTCTCCGGATGTGTTATTTCCTTCCCCCACAAACCAACTCTGTACAACCCTAGGCCTCTCCGGTGTGTATATAAACCGGGGAGGTTTAGTCCGTAGAGGCTATCAGAATTCTCGTAGGCTAGGTAGCTAGGGTTTAGCCATTACGATCTCGAGGTAGATCAACTCTTGTAACCCCTATACTCATTGAATACAATCAAGCAGGATGTAGGGTTTTACCTCCTTTAAGAGGGCCCGAACCTGGGTAAACATTGTGTCCCGGTCGTCCCTTGTTACCATTGATCCTCAGACACACAGTTCGGGACCCCCTATCGGAGATCTACCGGTTTTGAGACCGACACACGATAGACTCAAGTAAGAGTTTGACACACTTGACAAGGCTCACAAGGTCTTGAAGGGTGCTCATGCCTCTCTCAAGGAGTCTCATGATCAACTCCAAGTGAAGCTAACCAAGGAGATTTTCATGTGTCCTCCTTTCATTCTAGTTGATAATGCCCATGCTACTAACCCTTGTTTTGAGCATGTGCATCTTGTGGAGGAAAATGCCAAGTTGAAAGGGAAACTTGAGAAGGGCCTTGTCACATGCATAAAAGGCGAAAAGAACCTAAACGACCTTTTGAGTAATCAAAAGGAAGTTGTGGGAAAAGAAGGACTTGTGTTTGTACCCAAGCCTAAGAAGAAGAAGAACAAGACCAAGCAACCTATGCCGCTTAAGGAAGCCTTTGTCAAGGCAGGTAAGGGTACTCATGAGAATAAGATGAACAAGGAAGTGGGTGGTAATGCCAAGAAGGAAAAAATCGCCCCTAAAAACAAAGCCAACGACTTTAACCCCTCATATGTGTTGTGTCGTGTTAGTGATGGGCATGTTTATGCCAAATTTGTCGGTTCTCCTTAGAGTACATTGAATGGTCTATTTGGGTCCCTAATATCCTTGTTGCTAACCTCAAAGTTCCTATTAAGAAATGGGTACCTAAATCCAAGCATTGATTTCTTGTAGGAGTTTTCTTCCGGTGGGGTGTCATGGTTGCTTGATAGTGGAGCAACAAATCATATGACCGGGAGAAAGGACTTGGTGGTGGGCGTTCATCCTATTCCATCCATGCCCACTCATGTCCAATTTGGTGATGCTTCAACATCTAAGGTATTTGGTCTTGGCAAGGTGGTCATCTCTCCAGATTTATGAGAAGGTCCTGCTTGTCGAGTCCCTTGCATACAATTTACTTTCCATTCTTCAACTTGCACTCATGGGCTTTGCAACATTCTTTGATCTTGATACCGTGGCCCTTTTGTGGAGCAAGACTCTTAAAGTGCCTTTGTTGGGAATGTCAAGAATGATCTCTATGTGGTTAAAATTTTGGAGCGACCCACTAAGACCGCGACGTGCCTAATGGCTAATGTTGATGTGGGATGGCTTTAGCATCACCGACTAGCCCATGTCCATATGGGATCTTTGCAAAGTATCCTCAAAGGGGGTCACGTCTGTCGACTAAGAAATGTGAGTTTTGCCAAAATCGTGCTTGCAGTGCTTGTATTCAAGGAAAGTTACATGAGACGGCTCACCGACCAGCGGCTATCATCTACTCGAAGATGCCCTTGGAGCTCCTTCACATGGATCTCTTTGGTCCTCCATCCTTTGATAGTCTTGGTGGAAGAAAGTATTGCTTGGTGATTGTGGATGCCTACTCAAGATATACATGGGTATACTTCTTCAAGAGGAAGAGTGAGACCCAACAAACCGTCATCAACTTTGCTAATGAAGCTCAACGTCAACATGAAGCAAAGATATTGATGATTAGAAGTGACAACCGCATGGAGTTCAAGAACTACACCTTGGATGAGTTTCTTAGTGACGAGGGGATCAAGCACCAATATGCCGCACCCTATAACCCTCAACAAAATGGTGTGGCGGAGAGGAAGAACCGGATGTTGATGGACGCGGCAAGGACCATGATGGTGGAATTCAAATCTCCGTACAACTTTTGGGCCGAAGCCATCAACACCGCATGTCATGCATCCAATCGGCTCTACCTCTGCAAAGGCTTGGATAAGACTCCATATGATATACTTACCGATAACAAGCCCAACCTGAAGTACTTTCGGGTGTTCGGTTGTAAGTGTTTCATTCTCAAGAAAGGTGTTCATTTGTCTAAATTTGAACCTAGATCTCAAGAGGGCATATTTGTTGGTTATGCTTATCGTGTCCTCAACAATTCCACCGGACTCATTGAGGAGACGTGTAACCTGGAGTTTGATGAAAATAATGTCTCCCTAGTGGAGCAAACTGGTCTTTGTGATGTAGGTGATGAAATTCCTCCTCAAGCCATAAGAAGAATGGGGATTGGTCAAATACTCCCCATTGAGGAACCCCCTGTGGCCGAAGGAGAAGGACAAAGCTCTACTCTAGTGGAGCCATCACCAACACTAGACCCACACGCTTCCGAAGAACATAGTGAAGGCCCTCAGCCAAATGAACAAGATCAAGGGCAAGATCAACCTCATGGAGATGATTATTCTCCAAATGATGCCCAAGATCAAGTTCATGACTCCGAGCAAGTTCAAGATCAAGTGCAAGCTCATTATCAAGAACAAGCTCAAGACGGTGCTCAAGATGACCAAGATGATGATCCTCAAATGCCAATTGAGGGAATTTTGGAGCGTCGTGCCGCCAAGGTGGCTTCCAAGCTCGAGCGTCAACAACATGTCATGGAAAACATGCTTGGAAGCTTGGGAAAAGGGGTAACTACTCGTAATTAATTGTCAAACTTTTGTGAGCATCACGCGTTTGTGTCATGTGTTGAACCCCAAAAGGTACATGAGGCGCTCGATGATGAGGATTGGCTTGAAGCCATGCATGATGAACTCAACAACTTCGAGCGCAACCAAGTTTGGGAATTAGTGCCAAGGGCAACAAAGGACCATAATGTCATTGGGACCAAATGGATTTTCAAGAACAAGCAAGATGCGAACGGTGTGGTTGTTCGAAACAAGGCAAGATTGGTGGCACAAGGCTACTCCCAAGTCGAGGGTATCGACTATGGTGAAACCTTTGCCCCTGTTGCACATCCTCAATCTACTTGCATGTTGCTTGCATATGCATCTCATCATGATTTTAAGTTGCAACAAATGGATGTGAAGAGTGCATTTCTTAAGTGTCCTTTGAATGAGTTAGTATATGTCAGACAACCTTCGGGATTCGAGGATCCCAAGCTCCTCAATCATGTATACAAACTCAAAAGGGCACTTTATGACCTTAAACAAGCCCCACGTGCGTGGTATGAGCACCTTACCGAGTTGTTGCAAGATCGTGGGTTTGAAATTGGGAAAATTGATCCCACTCTTTTTACTAAGAGGGTGAAAGGGGATTTGTTCATATGCCAACTATATGTTGATGATATTATATTTGGTTCTCCTAGCAAATCTTTCAATGATGAGTTTGCCGCACTAATGACCGAGAAGTTTGAGATTTCTATGATGGGAGAGTTGAAGTTCTTTCTTGGGTTCGAAGTCAAGCAAAGGAGAGATGGAACGTTCATCAACCAAGATAAGTATACCCAAGACATGCTCAAGAGATTCAAGCTAGATGATGTTAAGCCGGTCAAGTTTCCCATGCCCTCCAAATGCAAGCTTGATAGTGACGCCAATGGTAAATCGGTGGATCAAAAGATATATCGCTCCATGATTGGGTCCTTGCTTTACCTTTGTGGCTCTAGAACGGATATCATGTTGAGTGTGGGAATTTGTGCACGGTTTCAAGCTGCACCTAAGGAAAGCCACTTTGTGGCGGTCAAGCAAATCTTTTGATATTTGGCTCATACCCCAAACTTTGGCCTATGGTACCCTAAAGGAGCAAGCTTCAATCTCATGGGTTATTCGAACTCAGATTGGGCGGGAGACTGTGTGGAGAGGAGTCAACTTCCGGAGGGTGCCAATTCCTTGGTTGCTCTTTGGTGAGTTGGTCTTTGAAGAAGCAAAATTGTGTGTCTCAGTCGTCCACGGAGGTCGAGTATGTAGCCACCGCAAGTTGTTGTGCACAATTGTTATGGGTGAGGCAAACTTTAAAGGATTACGGTGTGACTTGTGACAAAGTGCCTCTTCTATGTCACAATGAAAGTGCTATCAAGATTTCATACAATCCGGTGCAAGATAGCAAGATGGAGCACATTGATATTCGTCATCATTTCATTCGGGACCATATCAAGCATGGAGATATTGAGATCATCTACATCAACACTCAAGAGCAACTAGCGGATATTTTCACCAAGCCTCTAGATGAGGCAAGATTTCACGAGTTAAGGCATGAGCTAAATATCATTGATCGAGTAATGTGGCTTGAATCTAGGCACACCCCGCCGCACTCATCATTCTATCTTGTTCTAGATGTAGGCATGGACATAGGGGGAGCATTGTTCTCCCAATGAACTCTCTCTCCCCCTATTATGCATAAATTGATCAAGTCTTTCACATTAGCCATTTTTTATGGTACTTGTGCTTCAAAGATGAGTTTTGGTCATGGGCCCAAGGTTAAAATCTTCGCGGTGCCATACCAATTGACTCAAACATAGGTGACTTCAATCACCGCCCTCTCCATGAGAGGTGTTTGGCTTTCTTTGATCTTATCTAGTCGTGTAGGACTTTTTTTGTGCTTTGAGTCACTCCAACTTTGCTTCTCGTGTTTGTTTGTCTTTTGCACTTGGAGTAGCTCCCTTCGTATGCCAGTGTTTCATGTCTCCAACCCAAGCCATCCCTTCCCTTTGCTCTCCATAAATTTCTTAAGCCCCTTCTTTCATTGTTCTTGTTTATTGTCGCCTGCATGGCACTATCGCCGACTCCCGCGGTACTGCCGCTCGAAGCGGTACTTCCAGGCCTCCTGCTGCTGTGTATACTGTCGTGGTTCTAAGTCTGATAGTATAATGGGGGGTAGGGATGTAGAGGCAAGATCCTAGCTATGGAGAAGTTGTACGCACAAGTTTTACGAGTTCAGGCCCTTCTCGGAGGAAGTAACAGCCCTACGTCTCGGAGCCCGGAGGCGGTAGACTGGATTATATGCGTGTGTGTTACAGGGGGTGCGAACCCTTGTCCCAGAGGAGGGGGTGGCTTATATAGAGTGGGCCAAGACCACAGCTCCCCTCCGTTACACAGGGTTCAATGTTCGTAAAGAAGGAGCGTTACAGGTAACGTCCGTAGTAAAGTGCTATAAATGACTATTAAGTCTAAGGGTAAATGCCCGACCATTGCTGCGCGGAGTGGATTTACGTCTTCTGCATATCGAGTGGTTTAGTGGTCGAGTGACCTAAATAAGGGGGGGGGGGTCTCCGAGTGAATGATAGGTCGAGTGGATTGCACTCGACACCTTTTTTGGGTCCCCTCTATTTACTCTTGAACCTCTTTGCTTCTAGGACAAGGACCTTAGGTAGGACGTATAGGTCAGGCCTATTACCCTACCCCGGGTCTATGTCCTCATCATTAGCCCCCAAATGGATTGAGGCCCGAGTGAAAAGAAGGTTGAAATTGACCTTGCTTTGACTCTAGCTGTCATCTCCAAATGGACGCCAGTTGTTGGAACTTCGGCTTCTTTTCAGTCGCCTTGATCGATTCAGGAATGGCCGACTGGTTTTTATAACGTCATCCGCCGAGTGTTATCCTTGACATGGAATCTTTGGCGTGATCGGTTGTAGAGGATCCCGGATTTCGCGGGATTCAAAATTTTGGTGGAAGCACGCCAGGCGGAGCGCGCCGTGGTAAGCGAAGTAGATAAAATAGGACGTTTCGATTTCCGCGCCACCTTTTTCGCCACATATCCCGTGTGCAACTGTTAAGGGATTTGACAGGATCGTCCGGGCCCACGCGTCAGCCACTCGGAAGTAGCCCTTTAAAAGCGGCGAGGCCGAGGCGTCCGCACTGTGCGTGCCCATTCTCCTTCTTCTTCCTCTTGCTCCTTTACCTTGTTCAGCTTCTCCACTCTCGACGCTGCCGCTCCGCCGCCATGGGGAAGGAGAAAACGGTGGCGCTGGAACGCGCGAAGAAGGCGACGGGGCGGCGAAAAGCAAGAAGACGAATGAGGGATCTTCATCGCGCTCAGGGATGCCGTCGGGTTGGATCCACGGAGATTGGATCCGATCCTCACTTCGGCAAGAAGACTTGGACGATATGGCCGAGTTAGGGTTGATCGTCCATGAGTCCGCGCGGCTGCCGGAGGGGGAAACGGAGCCACAGCAGCGACCGGGTGAGTGTGTTCTGCTCGCCACTCATGTCGACCGCGGCTTCTCGCTTCCTCCACACCCCTTCTTTCGAGGTTTCTTGAATTTCTTTGGGGCTCAACTCCATCATTTCACTCCCAACGCCATCACATACCTTGCCGCATTCGTGTCCATGTGCGAGAATTTCCTGGGGTGTCGACCGCACTGGGGTCTTTTCAAGCACATTTTCACCATCCGCTTCCAAACACTAAAGAAAGCGAACTCGAACGACGAGAAAACCCATGTTATCCAGATGTGTGGGGGTCTGGGTATTCAGAAGAGGAAGAGGAGTTCCTTCCCTTCGGTGACCCTTCCTGAGTCGGTCAGGGGCTGGCAGTCGACCTGGTTATATTGCCAGCATATAGTGACCCCAGGCCAGTCAACTAGACTTCCCCCTTTCTCTTTTGATCGTGTTGAAACTCCATCTTCGTTGAAAGTGACTGCCGCGGAGAAGGCGGAGACGGGCATGCTGGTCGAGAGATTAGTTCAACTGATCAACCAAGGTGTCACCGGCATGGATCTGCTGGAGGTGTTCCTTAGTCGGCACATTCAACCACTCCAAGCTCGTGACCACTCCATGTGGATGTACTCCGGGGCTGGTGATACCGCTCGGGTTCATCCGGAGGAGGTGGCGGCCAAAACAGTAGCCCAGTGGCTGAGGGGCATCACCGGGAACAAGGACAACCCCAGGGGCGCCAGGAGAGTCAACTCTTTCAGCGACAGCAACCAGCCAGACAAGGTTTGGCCACTACAACTGATTGAATTTGGATGTGTTTTCTGACTGTTTGTTGATCCGACTGATTTCCACTCGGCTCCTTGTTTTGTAGATTTATACAGAGATGTACTCAATGCCCAATGGCGAACAAGCTCTGGAGCAGGACCATGAAGGCGAGGACAGTGCGGAGGAGAGCGGCGAGTGGGAGTCACCAGCCGACGATGATGAAGATGAGAGCGATGAGTCGAACGACGAGGAGGTAGCCGACTCACCACCTTGTTCCGAACGTCGATCCAAGCAGCACCATAATCCCGCAGGTAGGCATGGCAAGGCTGTGGCCTCGAGCGCTCCATCTCAAAAGCGCGCTCGGTCTTCGACTCCAGAATTGGCTGGGAAGGTCACCAAGCAGCCCAAGATCAATCCTTCGAAGGCTCGGAAGACCTTGGCTAGAAACAAGATGGACGTTCCTGTTGCTTCTGGGTAAATGTTCTCCCCGTATTTTCTTGTTCTGACCGATTCTCTTGTACTGACCGAGTGGATGATGAACCTTTATAGCCCGGCCTTGGCTGCGACTGATATGGATATCGACAAGACCCCAGACAACGAGGAAACCGACAACGCAGCTACCTCCAAAGCCAGTAAGTCTGCCCGACTCGAATTTATTTGGACGACTGGATTGTTTGTCAGCTATCTCTTTGACTTTCTCTGTTTGTTGTAGAACCACAGGACGTTGTTGTGCTCCCGGACGATGAAGAAGAAGTACCGCTGAGGGGAAGGAGGAGGAGGGACAAGGAACTGAGCGGGAAAGCGCCTGAGGCCCAGGTTCCTCAGTCGACTGAGATGCCTAGGACGGCAGTCGAGTGATCGACAGATCCGGCACGTACCAACGTCACTTTCGCTATCCCGTTGTCGGCTGATTGCCCATCAGGATCAGCTGCTCGGACTTCTGCTGCACCAATACAACTCCACACATCAGACCCAGCGGTTGCTCCGACTGCTCTGCCATCATCGCTTTTCACTGCGTATCAAACCCCGAACAACCCACCGACTGCCGCCAAGGAAGCTCTTCTTCAGTTGAACCTTGTGATGGGGCAAATGAAAGTGGTGCATGAGGCTAGTCAGGTGGCCTTCAATGCCGGAGCTGCTCTGCAGACCAATGTCCAGGTTAGTTGATTTCTGATTGATCATATTTCTCATCCGATCACCCACTTGGGTGTGACTGTTTTGAAGTTGCACGAGTCAATTTGAGTCATCTTGAATTGAATCTTTGAACTAGTGGGGGCACTCTTAGTGCACCCACTGGGTGTAGTCCCCGAGACCATAGTTGACTGCGGGCAGTCGACTGTGGTCTGAGAATCTGAATTTTATCACTCGGTCTGGACTGGCCAGGTCGAATGACACCAGAACTAGTGGGGGAACGCTAAGTGCACCCACTGGGTGTAGTCCCCGAGACCGTGGTTGACTGCCGGCAGTCGACTATGGTCTGAGAACTGCTTTTTTTTACTCTCGCACTGGGCAGACCATGTCGAGTGTTTATTCAAACCAGTGGGGGCACGCTAAGTGCACCCACTGGGTGTAGTCCCCGAGACTGCCGTTGAATGTTTGATTCGGCGGTAGTCTTAGAGTAGCTATCACTATGATGTCTTTTTATCTCGGTCAACTGATATGGCTTATACTGCAGAAATCTTGTGATCTTGGGGCTCAGCTTTCCATAATGAACAAGCAGCAAATCAGCCTGTACCTTGATCTGGAATTGGCCAAGAAGAATCTCAAGACTGCTCGTGATGAAGTAGCTGCCATGGGAGGTAACCAATCGTCAACTGTCTATCTCACTGTTGGCACTTTTCCTTTCCATTTTTTGAACCGAGTGACTCCACTCGAGCAGATGTATGTAGTGAAAACCGTCAACTCCAAACCCATCTGAAGAATGTTATTTCTTTAGAGAAAATGAAGCAGGCTTTGGAGAAGAAGGATCTGGATCTTGCTGCTGCACAGAAGGAAGCGCGAGAGAAAACGGCGCTTGCTGACAAGAAGCTTGCTTCAGTCGGCAAGTTAGAAGAGGAGAACTCCAAACTGAAGACTGCTGTCTCTAACGCCAATCGGGAGGTCGAGCGACTGAAGAAAGACAAGGACAAGCTGACTGACGAGCTTGGGAGCCTCAAGGCCAAGAAGGGCGAGTTGGAGTCTTATCTGGGCCAGCTTGCTGCAAAGCTGGTCCTAAGACTTGAAGGTACTGATGATTGACAGACTTATTACGGTCGACTGTCAAGCTTGATTATATCATCAACTCACCATTTGCTCAACTGTGTAGAGCTTTGCCAAGACATTGAAGCGGAAACTGGGCGGGTCGAGACGGGTCTCGATCCCATAAATTGTCCAGTCAAGGATGATGTTGCGATGAATGTGCTGCGGTTCGAATCTCGCATGGACAACGCGGTTGCTTATCTTGCCCGCCTGAAGGCAGTGATGACTCGGGTTGATACTGAACTCTGGCCTCAGGCGGAACTGTCTCAAGACCTCGAGTCTCTGATGGCTCGACTGAATCAAATAGCTGACCGAGTGCAAGAGTGGAAGTAGTCATCTGCTCGCTGTGGCGCTGATGTTGCGTTGTCCTTGGTCCGAGTGCACTGCAAAGACGTCAAAGAAGACAAGCTGGCGGAGCTGGTTGCTAACACAAAGAGGCACACCTTCCAATCCTTCATCGACACTTCCCTTGACGCCGCCACTCGCATTGCAGACAGCATAGACCTTGACAGTTTCTGCGACCCAGCCAGTCCTTCTCCTGACGCGTGACCGAGAAACATTATGCTCCACCTTTATTTGCCTCGGAATGCCGGGTGATTGTGTAATCGTTAAACTTCTTCGGGCTTGATGCTCGAATACTTTTGATCCGTCGTCCGGAACTTTAGGATTTATCTGAACTTGGTTTACCTCTGAATATGCTCGTGTTTGCCTTCGCATGGAATTCACTTTTCAATTGGAATAATCTTTGTACTTGAGATGCAGCTATTGTACTTATGGCACAGCTCGGAGGAGAAGGTTGCAGTCGACCTGCACCTCGCCGTCCTTGCAGATGAGGATGGAGCGCACGTTGTACTTGTGGCGCAGCTCCGAAGGAGAAGGTTGCAGTCGACCTGCACCTCGTCGTCCTTGTGGATAGGGAGAGAGCACACGTTCTACTTGTGGCGCAGCTCTGAAGGAGAAGGTCGCAGTCGACCTGCACCTCGTCGTCCTTGCGGATAGGGAGGGAGCACACGTTGTACTTGTGGCGCAGCTCCGAAGGAGAAGGTTTCGGTCGACCTGCACCTTGTCGTCCTTGCGGATAGGGATGGAGCACACGTTGTACTTGTGGCGCAGCTCCGAAGGAGAAGGTTGCAGTCGACCTGCACCTCGCTGTCCTTGCGGA
Source organism: Triticum aestivum (assembly GCF_018294505.1). NCBI lineage: Eukaryota > Viridiplantae > Streptophyta > Magnoliopsida > Poales > Poaceae > Triticum > Triticum aestivum. Next base: position 150,648,755 of record NC_057796.1, read on the forward strand.
TAGAGATGGAGCGCATGTTGTACTTGTGGCGCAGCTCCGAAGGAGAAGGTTTCAATCGACCTGTACCTCGTCGTCCTTGCGGATAGGGATGGATTTCAAACATGGGCGAGTACTGGACTGCAGCTAAGCCCCCGAGCGGGAGGGTTGCTCACCACTCGCTGGACTGCAGCTAAGCCCCCGAGTCGGAGGGTTGCTCACCACTCGGTAGGATTTTTCAAACTTAGGCGAGTACTGGACTGCAGCTAAGCCCCCGAGTGGGAGGGTTTCTCATCACTCGGTACGATATTTTCAAACTTAGGCGAGTACTGGACTGCAGCTAAGCCCCGGAGTGGGAGGGTTGCTCACCACTCGGTAGGATTTTTCAAACAAAGGCGAGTACAGGACAGCAGCTAAGCCCCCGAGTGGGAGGGTTGCTTACCACTCGATAGGATTTTTCAAACTTAGGCAAGTACTGGACTGCAGCTAATCCCCCGAGTGGGAGGGTTGCTCACCACTCGGTAGGATTTTTCAAACTTAGGCGATTACTGGACTGCAGCTAAGCCCCCGAGTGGGAGGGTTGCTCACCACTCGGTAGGATTTTTCAAACTTAGGCGAGTACTGGACTGCAGCTAATCCCCCGAGTGGGAGGGTTGCTCACCACTCGGTAGGATTTTTCAAACTTAGGCGAGTACTGGACTGCAGCTAAGCCGCCGAGTGGGAGGGTTGCTCACCACTCGGTAGCATTTTTCAAACTTAGGCGAGTAGTGGACTGCAGCTAAGCCCCCGAGTGGGAGGGTTGCTCACCACTCGGTATGATTTTTCAAACATAGACGAGTACTGGACTGCTGCTAAGCCCCCGAGTGGGAGGGTTGCTCAGCACTCGGTAGGATTTTTCAAACTTAGGCGAGTACTGTACTGCAGCTAAGCCCCCGAGTGGGAGGGTTGCTAACCACTCGGTATGATTTTTGAAACTTAGGCGAGTACTGGACTGTAGCTAAGCCCCCGAGTGGGAGGGTTCCTCACCACTCGGTAGGATTTTTCAAACTAAGGCGAGTACTGGACATCAGCTAAGCCCCCGAGTGGGAGGGTTGCTCACCACTCGGTAGGATTTTTCAAACTTAGGCGAGTACTGGACTGCAGCTAATCCCCCGAGTGGGAGGGTTGCTCACCACTCGGTAGGATTTTTCAAACTTAGGCGAGTACTGGACTGCAGCTAAGCCCCTGAGTGGGAGGGTTGCCCACCACTCGGTAGGATTTTTCAAACTTAGGTGAGTACTGGACTGTAGCTAAGCCCTCGAGTGGGAGGGTTGCTCACCACTCGGTAGGATTTTTCAAACTAAGGCGAGTACTGGACTGCAGCTAAGCGCCCGAGTGGGAGGGTTGCTCACCACTCGGTAGGATTTTTCAAACTTAGGTGAGTACTGAACTGCAGCTAAGCCCCCGAGTGGGAGGGTTGCCCACCACTCGGTAGGATTTTTCAAACTTAGGCGAGTACTGGACTGCAGCTAAGCCCCCGAGTGGGAGGGTTGCCCACCACACGGTAGGATTTTTCAAACTTAGGCGAGTACTGGACTGCAGCTAAGCCCCCGAGTGGGAGGGTTGCTCACCACTCGGTAGGATTTTTCAAACTTAGGCGAGTACTGGACAGCAGCTAAGCCCCCGAGTGGGAGGGTTGCCCACCACTCGGTAGGATTTTTCAAACTTAGGCGAGTACTGGACTGCAGCTAAGCCCCCGAGTGGGAGGGTTGCCCACCACTCGGTAGGATTTTTCAAACTTAGGCGAGTACTGGACTGCAGCTAAGCCCTTGAGTGGGAGGGATGCTCCCCACTCGGTAGGATTTTTCAAACTAAGGCGAGTACTGGACTGCAGCTAAGCGCCCGAGTGGGAGGGTTGCTCACCACTCGGTAGGATTTTTCAAACTTAGGCGAGTACTGGACTGCAGCTAAGCCCCCGAGTGGGAGGGTTGCTCACCACTCGGTAGGATTTTTGAAACTTAGGCGAGTACTGGACTGCAGCTAAGCCCCCGAGTGGGAGGGTTCCTCACCACTCGGTAGGATTTTTCAAACTTAGGCGAGTACTGGACTGCAACTAAGCCCCCGAGTGGGAGGGTTGCTCACCACTCGGTAGGATTTTTCAAACTTAGGCGAGTGGGAGGGTTGCCCACCACTCGGTAGGATTTTTCAAACTTAGGCGAGTACTGGACTGCGGCTAAGCCCTCGAGTGGGAGGGTTGCTCACCACTCGGTAGGATTTTTCAAACTAAGGCGAGTACTTGACTGCAGCTAAGCGCCCGAGTGGGAGGGTTGCTCAGCACTCGGTAGGATTTTTCAAACTTAGGCGAGTGCTAGACTGCAGCTAAGCCCCCGAGTGGGAGGGTTGCTCACCACTCGGTAGGATTTTTCAAACTTAGGCGAGTACTGGACTGCAGCTAAGCCCCCGAGTTGGAGGGTTCCTCACCACTCGGTAGGATTTTTCAAACTTAGGCGAGTACTGGACTGCAGCTAAGCCCCCGAGTGGGAGGGTTCCTCACCACTCGGTAGGATTTTTTAAACTTAGGCGAGTGGGAGGGTTGCCCACCACTCGGTAGGATTTTTCAAACTTAGGCGAGTACTGGACTGCAGCTAAGCCCCCGAGTGGGAGGGTTCCTCACCACTCGGTAGGATTTTTCAAACTTAGGCGAGTGGGAGGGTTGCCCACCACTCGGTAGGATTTCTCAAACTTAGGCGAGTACTGGACTGTAGCTAAGCCCTCGTGTGGGAGGGTTGCTCACCACTTGGTAGGATTTTTCAAACTAAGGCGAGTACTAGACTGCAGCTAAGCGCCCGAGTGGGAGGGTTGCTCACCACTCGGTAGGATTTTTCAATTTGAGGCGAGTACTGGACTACAGCTAAGCCCCCGAGTGGGAGGGTTGCTCACCACTCGGTAGGATTTTTCAAACTTAGGCGAGTACTGGACTGCAGCTAAGCCCCCGAGTGGGAGGGTTGCTCACCACTCGGTAGGATTTTTCAAACTTTAGGCGAGTACTGGACTGCAGCTAAGCCCCCGAGTGGGAGGGTTGCTCACCACTCGGTAGGATTTTTCAAACTTAGGCGAGTACTGGACTGCAGCTAAGCCCCCGAGTGGGAGCGTTGCTCACCACTCGGTAGGATTTTTCCAACTTAGGCGAGTACTGGACTGCAGCTAAGCCCCCGAGTGGGAGGGTTGCTCACCACTCGGTATGATTTTTCAAACTTAGACGAGTACTGGACTGCAGCTAAGCCCCCGAGTGGGAGGGTTGCTCACCACTCGGTAGGATTTTTCAAACTTAGGGGAGTACTGGACTGCAGCTAAGCCCCCGAATGGGAGGGTTGCTCACCACTCGGTAGGATTTTTGAAACTTAGGCGAGTACTGGACTGCAGCTAAGCCCCCGAGTGGGAGGGTTGCTCACCACTCGGTAGGATTTTTCAAACTTAGGCGATTACTGGACTGCAGCTAAGCCCCCAAGTGGGTGGGTTGCTCACCACTCGGTAGGATTTTTCAAACTTAGGCGAGTACTGGACAGCAGCTAAGCCCCCGAGTGGGAGGGTTGCCCACCACTCGGTAGGATTTTTCAAACTTAGGCGAGTACTGGACTGCAGCTAAGCCCTCGAGTGGGAGGGTTGCCCACCACTCGGTAGGATTTTTCAAACTTAGGCGAGTACTGGACTGCAGCTAAGCCCTTGAGTGGGAGGGACGCTCCCCACTCGGTAGGATTTTTCAAACTAAGGCGAGTACTGGACTGCAGCTAAGCGCCCGAGTGGGAGGGTTGCTCACCACTCGGTAGGATTTTTCAAACTTAGGCGAGTACTGGACTGCAGCTAAGCCCCCGAGTGGGAGGGTTGCTCACTACTCGGTAGGATTTTTGAAACTTAGGCGAGTACTGGACTGCAGCTAAGCCCTCGAGTGGGAGGGTTCCTCACCACTCGGTAGGATTTTTCAAACTTAGGCGAGTACTGGACTGCAACTAAGCCCCCGAGTGGGAGGGTTGCTCACCACTCGGTAGGATTTTTCAAACTTAGGCGAGTGGGAGGGTTGCCCACCACTCGGTAGGATTTTTCAAACTTAGGCGAGTACTGGACTGCGGCTAAGCCCTCGAGTGGGAGGGTTGCTCACCACTCGGTAGGATTTTTCAAACTAAGGCGAGTACTTGACTGCAGCTAAGCGCCCGAGTGGGAGGGTTGCTCAGCACTCGGTAGGATTTTTCAAACTTAGGCGAGTGCTAGACTGCAGCTAAGCCCCCGAGTGGGAGGGTTGCTCACCACTCGGTAGGATTTTCAAACTTAGGCGAGTACTGGATTGCAGCTAAGCCCCCGAGTTGGAGGGTTCCTCACCACTCGGTAGGATTTTTCAAACTTAGGCGAGTACTGGACTGCAGCTAAGCCCCCGAGTGGGAGGGTTCCTCACCACTCGGTAGGATTTTTTAAACTTAGGCGAGTGGGAGGGTTGCCCAGCACTCGGTAGGATTTTTCAAACTTAGGCGAGTACTGGACTGCAGCTAAGCCCCCGAGTGGGAGGGTTCCTCACCACTCGGTAGGATTTTTCAAACTTAGGCGAGTGGGAGGGTTGCCCACCACTCGGTAGGATTTCTCAAACTTAGGCGAGTACTGGACTGTAGCTAAGCCCTCGAGTGGGAGGGTTGCTCACCACTCGGTAGGATTTTTCAAACTAAGGCGAGTACTGGACTGCAGCTAAGCCCCCGAGTGGGAGGGTTGCTCACCACTCGGTAGGATTTTTCAAACTTAGGCGAGTACTGGACTGCAGCTAAGCCCCCGAGTGGGAGGGTTGCTCACCACTCGGTAGGATTTTTCAAACTTAGGCGAGTACTGGACTGCAGCTAAGCCCCCGAGTGGGAGGGTTGCTCACCACTCGGTAGGATTTTTCAAACTTAGGCGAGTACTGGACTGCAGCTAAGCCCCCGAGTGGGAGGGTTGCTCACCACTCGGTAGGATTTTTCAAACTTAGGCGAGTACTGGACTGCAGCTAAGCCCCCGAGTGGGAGCGTTGCTCACCACTCGGTAGGATTTTTCAAACTTAGGCGAGTACTGGACTGCAGCTAAGCCCCCGAGTGGGAGGGTTGCTCACCACTCGGTAGGATTTTTCAAACTTAGGCGAGTACTGGACTGCAGCTAAGCCCCCGAGTGGGAGGGTTGCTCACCACTCGGTAGGATTTTTCAAACTTAGGGGAGTACTGGACTGCAGCTAAGCCCCCGAATGGGAGGGTTGCTCACCACTCGGTAGGATTTTTGAAACTTAGGCGAGTACTGGACTGCAGCTAAGCCCCCGAGTGGGAGGGTTGCTCACCACTCGGTAGGATTTTTCAAACTTAGGCGATTACTGGACTGCAGCTAAGCCCCCAAGTGGGTGGGTTGCTCACCACCCGGTAGGATTTTTCAAACTTAGGCGAAACGGATTCGCAGCTAAGCCCCCTAGTCAGAGGCTTGCTCACCACTCGGTAGGATTTTTCAAACTTTAGGCGAAACGGATTCGCGGCAAAGTCAACCACTGGGGGATTTCAGACGCAAACTAAAGCAACAGCAACCATTTTGGAAGACTGTAAAGCTCTTGTCTTTGATGAACAAACTACAAAGGTATTTCTTATTACATCTCATCCGAATGAGTACTTAAGTATAAAAGGAGCGGAGCAGCTCTGCGTTCCAAGCCCGTGGCTCGTCTTTCTGATGCTCGACATTGTAAAGATGGTATGCTCCATTGTGGAGAACTCTGATGACAATGAAGGGACCTTCCCAAGCAGGGGCGAGCTTGTGTGGTTTCTGCTGATCCACTCGAAGAACCAAGTCTCCCTCTTGAAAGGCTCGGCCCCTCACGTTTCTGGCATGGAATCGACGCAAGTCTTGCTGATAAATGGTCGAAAGGATTAAGGCCATCTCTCTTTCCTCCCCTAGGAGATCGACTGCGTCCTGCCGGGCCTATTCTGCTTCATCTTTAGAGAAGAGCTCGACTCGGGGTGCATTGTGAAGCAAGTCACTCGGCAGAACAGCTTCAGCTCCATAAACCAAGAAGAATGGAGTTCGGCCAGTCGACAGATTGGGAGTTGTCCTCAATCCCCAAAGAACTGATGGAAGTTCATCGACCCAGGCGCCTGCTGCGTGCTTGAGATCACGCATCAGTCGGGGTTTTAGTCCCTTGAGAATCAAGCCATTTGCTCTTTCTGTTTGTCCATTCGACTGGGGGTTGGCGACTGAAGCATAGTCGACTCGTGTGCCTTGGGAAGCACAGAAGGCTCTCAACTCATCAGAATCGAAGTTTGACCTGTTGTCAGTGATGATGTTGTGCGGAACTCCATATCTGAATGTCAATTCTCTGATGAAGCTGACGGCAATACTGGCTTCAAGATTCTTGATAGGCTTGGCTTCAATCCATTTGGTAAACTTGTCGACTGCTACAAGCACATGAGTGAAGCTGCTCCTACCAGTCCGCGGGTGTCCAACCATATCCAAACCCCAAATAGCAAAGGGCCAGACAAGTGGAATAGTCTTCAGGGCTGACTCGGGCTTGTGGGACATATTGGAGTAAAACTTGCAGCCTTCACATTTGTCGACTATATCTGTCGCCATTTCATTTGCTCGTGGCCAATAAAATCCAGCTCGGTATGCTTTGGCCACAATGGTCCGAGAGGACACATGGTGACCACAGGTCCCCGAGTGGATGTCGTTGAGGATCACTCGACATTCTTCTGGTGTTATGCATTTCTGGCTGACTCCGGTTACGCTTTCCCTGAACAGTTGTCCTCTTATCACAGTAAAGGCTTTGGATCGACGGACGATCTGTCGAGCCTCTTTTTCATCCTCTGGGAGTTCCTTCCTAAGGATATACACAATGTATGGCACTGTCCAGTCAGGAGTGATGACCAAAACCTCCATGATCAGGTCGACCACGGCTGGGACTTCGACTTCAGTCGGATCTGTGGCACTCTTAGGCTGCGGGGGCTCTTCAGTGAAAGGATCTTCTTGAACTGAAGGTGTATGAATGTGTTCCAAAAACACGTTGCTGGGAATGGCTTCCCTCTTGGAACCTATCTTTGCCAAATCATCGGCTACTTGATTTTTCAGTCGGGGTATATGATGGACCTCTAACCCCTCAAACTTCTTTACCAACTTCCTCACCGCATTGCAGTAACCATTCATAGCTGGGCTTCTGACGTGCCACTCCTTCATCACTTGATTGACTACCAAATCTGAGTCGCCGTAGACCATGAGGTGACGGACGCCGAGTGAGATGGCCATACGTAACCCATATAAGAGTTCTTCATATTCCGCTTCGTTATTGGAGGAATCAAAGTGAATCTGGAGAACATATCTGAGCTTGTCTCCTCGGGGGGATACCAGTACCACCCCAGCACCGGAACCTTTCAGCATCTTGGAACCATCAAAGAACATGGTCCAGTGCTCCGAGTGGACTTGAGTCGGCAGTTGCTGTTCGATCCACTCGGCGAAGAAATCTGCTATTGCTTGGGACTTGATAGCTTTCTTTGCCTCAAACTTAATATCCAAGGGAAGGAGTTCAATCGCCCACTTTGCCACTCGACCAGTTGCATCTCTGTTGTTCAGAATCTCTGATAATGGAGCGTCGCTGACGACTGTAATGGAGTGGTCAGAGAAATAATGTGCAACCTCCTTCGTGGTCATATAAATCCCATAAACAAGCTTCTGATAATGTGGATATCTTTGCTTTGATGGAGTCAAAACTTCAGAAACATAATATACTGGGCGCTGAACTTTACAGGCTTTTCCTTCTTCTTCCCGCTCGACCGTAAGTATTGTACTGACGACTTGTCCAGTGGCTGCAATGTAAAGCAGTAAAGGCTCTTTGCTGATTGGGGCAGCAAGCACCGGCTGGGTGGAAAGCAGGGCTTTGAGCTCTGCAAATGCTGCATCAGCTTCAGGAGTCCACTCGAACTTATCAGACTTCTTCATCAGTCAGTAAAGAGGCAATGCCTTTTTACCGAGGCGAGAAATGAATCGACTTAAGGCGGCCAAACAACTTGTAAGCTTCTGGACATCGTGCACACGCACAGGGCATTTCATTCGGAGAATGGCACCAACTTTCTCTGGGTTAGCGTCGATCCCTCGTTCGGAAACGAGAAAACCGAGTAATTTTCCGCCCGGAACTCCGAATGTGCACTTGATGGATTAAGCTGGATATCATACCTTCTTAGGTTGGCAAAAGTTTCAGCAAGGTCAGCCAGCAGGTCGGAACCTTTACGTGACTTGTCCATAATGTCATCCATGTATGCTTCCACATTCCGACTGATTTGAGTGAGTAAACACTTCTAAATCATCCTCATGAATGTGGCTCCAGTGTTCTTCAAGCCGAATGGCATGGTGACATAAATGAAGCATCCGAATGGAGTGATGAAAGCCGTTTTTATCTCATCGGGTCCATCAGTCGGATCTGATGATACCCGGAATAGGCGTCCAGAAAAGACAATCGCTCACACCCCGCAGTCGAGTCGACAATTTGGTCGATGCGGGGAGAGGGAAATGATCTTTTAGGAAGGCCCGATTTATATGCTTGAAGTCAATGCACATGCGAAGTGAATCGTCCTTTTTAGGGACCATGACAACATTGGCGAGCCACTCGGAGTGGTAAATCTCTCAGATGAACTCAGCTGCCAGGAGCCGAGCCACTTCCTCACCAATTACTTTTCTCTTCTGTATGGCGGACTGTCGAAGATGTTCCTTGACCGGTTTTACCTTCGGGTCGACTCGCAAACAATGTTCAGCCAGTCCCCTGGGTACACCTGGCATGTCAGAAGGTTTCCATGCAAAGATGTCCCAGTTCTCACGGAGGAACTGGATGAGCGCTTCTTCCTATTTGGAGTCAAGTGAAGTTGAAATATGAGTAGGAGCAGCATTGGGATCGGTCGGGTGAATATGAATCGGTTTGGTTTCACCGGATGACTAAAATGCAGAATTAGTGGCAGGCTTCTTGGAGCGCAACAAATCACTCGGATCTGCATTTTTTTATACTCCTGCAATTCCACTACTACCATTTGCGCATCGGCGATCTTTAGGCCCTTCTGGAAGCACTCTTCTGCCTTCTTCCGATTGCTAGTGATAGTGATCACTCCTTTAGGACCAGGCATCTTCAATTTGAGGTAAACGTAACATGGTCGAGCCATGAAACATGCATAAGCCGGCCTGCCCAGAATAGCATGATAAGCACTCTGGAAATCCACAACTTCAAACGTCAACTTTTCTTTGCGGTAATTCTTGGAATCACCGAAAACCACATCGAGGGCGATCTGGCCGAGTGACTCAGCCTTCTTGCCAGGAATAACTCCATGGAAACTCATATTGCTTTCACTGAGGCTGGACATCGGAATGCTCATTCCTTTCAAGGTCTCCGCATACAGTATATTAAGGCTACTGCCACCATCCATCAGAACCTTAGCCAACCGAGTGCCTTCGACGACTGGGTCGACCACCAACGCTTGCCTCCCAGGGGTGGCTATGTGTGTCGGGTGATCAGACTGGTCGAATGTAATGGCAGTCTGAGACCACTTCAAATAACTGGGCGTCGCCGGAGCGACCATGTTCACTTCTGTGTTGATGACTTTCAGTCGACTCTTGCTCTCAACATCAGCAAAAATCATCAGAGTGGAATTGACGTGGGGGTAAGCATCATCGTCCTCTTCCTTATCCTCAACTTTGTCCGATTCTTTTTCCTTTTCTTTGGGCTGTTTCTCTCGGAACTGCTGGATTAGGAGCCTACATTGTCGAGTGGTATCTTTCGGGTAAATGAGATTACCCTCCTCATCTTTTTTTATGTGAATGTGGCATGGTAAATCCAACACATCATTTCCATCTTGATCTTTTACTTTCTTGGGGTTCCATGGCCCTTTGGGCTTCCCCTTGAACTTTCCTTGGGTCACCGCTAAGGTTTCTCTGGGAGCAGCTGGCTCGGCTTTGCGCTTCTGCTTCCGACTGGAGTTCCCTCCCCCGGTTTCATGGGCGACTGTTTTGTGCTTGCCACTCCGGAGCCGATCCTCCTCTTCACCATTGTCATACTTGCTGGCAATTTCCATCATTCGACTCAGAGACATATCTCCGGTCCAACCGAACTTCAGATTCAATTCTCAATATTTGACGCCTTCCTTGAAGGCACAAACTGCTTGGTGATCAGACACATTCTCCACCGTGTGGTGCAACGTGATCCATCTCTGGATATAATCTCTCAAAGTTTCATTCGACTTCTGCACACAAGGCTGTAGCTCTGTTAGCCCTGCTGGCCGTTTGCATGTACCTTCAAATGTTCTGACAAACAGTCGGGCAAGCTCTTCCTAGCTATAAACACTGCCAGGTGCTAACTGATTCAACCACGCTCTGGCCGAGCCCTCTAACATCAGAGGAAGGTGCATCATGGCCACTTCATCATTGCCACCACCAATCTGCACAGCCACTCGGTAGTCCTCAAGCCAAGTGTCAGGCTTGGACTCACCAGTGAACTTGCTGACTCCAGTCGCCAACCTGAAGTTGGGAGGAATCACTGCTGCTCTGATGGCTCTGCTTAAACACTCGGGACCTGAAACATGCACCCTACTGCCGGTCGAGTAATCTCTATCGTGGCCATCTCTGTGTGCTCTGTTCCTGTCAACCAGACCTTGAACGAGAATGGATCTCGCGGCAAAGCCCGGCTCCCGGGGGTCGACTGGAATCCTTCGCCCACCACTGTGAGGGTGTCTGTCATCGTGTTGCCGAGGCGCGTATGACCCACTCCTTGGGGGATGCGTGGGTACTCGACGACGATCATACTGCTCACGGTTTCTGTACTTATCCTGTCGATCTCCACGTCCCTCACGCCTTGGAGGTGATCTTGGGCTGTGAGCCGACTGAACTGTGTCTGCCATTACAGATCTACTATGAATCCTATTCCGAGACTGTGACACTGCTGTGTTCTGCTCCCACGCCGCCCGGAGCAAAGCCCGGATTTGCATCAAACCACTACCAGCCTCCGACTGGGAAGGTTTAATAGACTCTGCTATTCGGGCAGCAGCTGTGAGATTCTGGATCGGAGTTCGATATACCTAGGTGGGAGGCGGAAAAAGTTCCCGTCGACTGGACTCAGGAACTCGCTGCCGAGCACGCTCGTCGAGTGCGTGCTGGAGGTTCTCCAGTCGAGTGCGCTCAGCCAAGTTGGCTAGGCACACCTCCTCCAAGGCCTGGGCCTCGGGGGTTTCTCCAACAATAGGAGTGTGAAGTGCATCCATGTTACGGCGGCGAAGCTCTTCCCTCTACCGCGAAGAGAGGGGCTCGGGGCGGTACTCCTCGTGGACACGCGATGGATCGCCTCCGCCATCGCCACCGTCGTCACGGGGGAAGCCAGGAGGACTATGCGGTCCGTTGACCATTAGGACTTCCACCGCGGGGTCACTGCTGTCGCACTCGGATGCAGTCTCAACGGAGCTAGTCGACATGTCGAACAGGCCGTAGAGAGTTTCGTCGGGCTTGATTGCCGCGACTTGCGGGGTGGCCGACTAGCGAGCCACCGTGTGCCTCACCCACCGCTGGAGCCTCGACCGACCGGAACGCTTGTGCCGGCGGGCAGCACGGAGTGAAGACGCAACATGAGCCGACCGATACTGGGTCGACGGCTGCCGCAAGAGGACGCCGCGGACGCACATGCGAAAGTGCGTTGCCCCGTAGACGGGGAGCGCCTCGACGTCGAGTGGAGCCTCTTGGAGCCAAGCGGAGTCGTCGGCGACGAATACGAGCGCGCCGAGAGGGATCTCGCGCCCCTCGGCCAATCCTCCGCCTGAAACCATGCTGATGGGGATCGTGAAAATTGCAACTTCTTCAACAAGTCGGTAAGACACCTGCCCCACGGTGGGCGCCAACTATCGTGGTTCTAGGTTTGACAGTAGAATGGGGGGTAGGGATGTAGAGGCAAGATCCTAGCTGTGGAGAAGTTGTACGCACAAGTTTTACGAGTTTAGGCCCTTCTCGGAGGAAGTAACAGCCCTACGTCTCGGAGCCCGGAGGCGGTCGACTGGATTATATGCGTGTGTGTTACAGGGGGTGCGAACCCTTGTCCCAGAGGAGGGGGTGGCTTATATAGAGTGCGCCAAGACCCCAGCTCCCCTCCGTTACACAGGGTTCAATGTTCATAAAGAAGGAGCGTTACAGGTAACGTCCGTAGTAAAGTGTTATAAATGACTATTAAGTCTAAGGGTAAATGCCCGACCGTTGCTGCGCGGAGTGGCTTTAGGTCTTCTGCACGTCGAGTGGTTTAGTGGTCGAGTGACCTAAATAAGGTGGGTCTCCGAGTGAACGGTAGGTCGAGTGGATTGCACTCGACACCTTTGTTGGGTCCCCTCTATTTACTCTTGAACCTCTTTGCTTCTAGGACAAGGACCTTAGGTAGGACATATAGGTCAGGCCTATTACCCTACCCCAGGACTATGTCCTTATCATATACTGCTACTTCTTGAGCTTGCATTGGTTTTTCCCTTGAAGAGGAAAGGGTGATGCATTACAGTAGACTATTTCCCTCAGTTTTGAGAACCAAGGTATCAATCCAATAGGAGACAACGCTCAAGTCAGCAAATACCTGCACAAACAAACACCAACTTGCACCCAACGCGATAAGGGGTTGTCAATCCATTCACGGTTATTTGCAAAGTGAGATCTGATAGAGATGGATAAACAGTAACGTAATATTTTTGGTTTATGGAACGGAAAGTAAAGTAAAAGATTGCACAAAAACTAAAATAGAAACTAAAATTGTAGATCGGAAACTTATATGATGGAAAATAGACCCGTGGGCCATAGGTTTCACTAGAGGCTCCTCTCTAGATAGAAAATAATACGGTGCGTGAACAAATTACTGCCGAGCAATTGATAGAAAAGTGCATAATTATGATGATATCTAAGCCAATGATCATGAATATAGGCATCACGTCCTTATCAAGTAGACCGACTCATGCCTGCATCTACTACTATTACTCCACACATCGACCGACTCCTACCTGCATCTAGAGTATTAAGTTCATAAGAACAGAGTAACGCATTAAGTAAGATGACATGATGTAGCGGGATAAACTCAATCAATATGATGAAAACTCCATCTTGTTATCCTCGATGGCAACAATACAATACGTGTCGGTTCCCCTTCTGTCACTGTGATCGAGCACCGCAAGATTGAACCCAAAGCTAAGCACTTCTCCCATTGCAAGAAAAACCAATCTAGTTGGCCAAACCAAATCAATAGTTCGAAGAGGATTGCAAATATATCAAATCATGCATAAAAGAATTCAGAGAAGATTCAAATAATATTCATAGATAAGTTGATCATAAATCCACAATTCATCGGATCTCGGCAAACACACCGCAAAAGAGTACTACATCGGATAGATCTCCAAGAACATCAAGGAGAACATGGTATTGAGAATCTAAGACAGAGAAGAAGCCATCTAGCTACTTGCTATGGACCCGTAGGTCTGAGGTAAACTACTCACGCTTCATCGGAGAGGCAATGGTGTTGATGTAGAAGCCATCTGTGATCGAATCCCCCTATGGCAGGACGCCGAAAAAGGCCCCTAGATGGGATCTCACGGGTACAGAAGGTTGCGACGGTGGAAAAGTGTTTTCATAGCTCTCCTGGTAGGTTTTGGAATATTTGAGAATATATAGGCGGAAGAAGTAGGTTGGTGGAGTCACGAGGGGCCCACAAGGGTGGGGGCGCGCACTACCCCCTGGGCGCGCCTCCCGACCTTGTGGCCGCCTCGTGGCTTTCCTGACGTGCACTATAGGTCCTCTAGATGTCTTCTGGTCCAAGAAAAATCATCGTGAAAGTTTCATTCCGTTTGGACTTTGTTTGGTATTCCTTTTCTACGAAACTCTAAAACAAGGAAAAAAATAAACTGGCAATGGGCTCCGGGTTAATAGGTTAGTCCCAAAAATCATATAAAATAGCATATTAAAGAATATAAAACATCCAAAACAGATAATATAATAGCATGGAACAATCAAAAATTATAGATACGTTGGTGACGTATCAAGCATCCCCAAGCTTAATTCCTGCTCGTCCTCGAGTAGGTAAATGGTAAACACAGAATTTTTGATGTGGAATGCTACCTAACATATTTATCCATGTAATTTCTTTACTGTGTCATGAATGTTAAGATCCGTATGATTCATAATAAAAGTTTAATATTGACATAAAAACAATAATACTTCAAGCATACTAACAAGGCAATTATGTCTTCTCAAAGTAACATGGCCAAAGAAAGCTTATCCCTGCAAAATCATATAGTCTGGCTATGCTCCATCTTCATCACACAAAATTTTTTCATACTTTTTGATGTTCTAAAACTTTTTCAACTTTCACGCAATACAAGAGCGTGAGCCATGGACATAGCACTATAGGTGGAATAGACGGTGGTTGTGGAGAAGACAAAAAGAAGGAGATAGTCTCACATCAACTAGGCGTATCAACGGGCTATGGAGATGCCCATTAATAGATATCAATGTGACTAAGTAGGGACTGCCATGCAACGGATGCACTAGAGCTATATGTTTATGAAAGCTCAAAAAGAAACTAAGTGGGTGTGCATCCAACTTGCTTGCTCACGAAGACCTAGGGCAATTTGAGGAAGCCCATCATTGGAATATACAAGCCAAGTTCTGTAACAAAAAATTCCACTAGTATATGAAAGTGACAACATAGGAGACTCTCTTTCATGAAGATCATGGTGCTACTTTGAAGCACAAGTGTGGTAAAAGGATAGTAGCATTGCCCTTCTCTCTTTTCTCTCTCTTTTTATTTGGGCATTCTCTCATTTTTTTGGCCTCTTTTTTTAGTCCGGAGTCTCATCCCGACTTGTGGGGGAATCATAGTCTCCATCATCCTTTCCTCACATGGGACAATGCTCTAATAATGAAGATCATCACACTTTTATTTACTTACAACTCAAGAATTACAACTCGATACTTAGAACAAAATATGACTCTATTTGGATGCCTCCGGCAGTGTACCAGGATGTGCAATGAATCAAGAGTGACATGTATGAAAGAAATATGAGTGGTGGCTTTGTCACAAATACGATGTCAACTACATGATCATGGATAGCAATATGACAATGATGGAGCCTGTCATAATAAACGGAACGGTGGAAAGTTGCATGGCAATATATCTTGGAATGGCTATGGAAATACCATAATAGGTAGGTATGGTGGCAGTTTTGAGGAAGGTATATGGTTGGTGTATGGTACTGGCGAAAGTTGCGCGGCACAAGAGAGGCTATCAATGGTGGAAGGGTGAGAGTGCGTATAATCCATGGACTCAATATTAGTCATAAAGAACTCGTATACTTATTGCAAAAATCTATTAGTTATCGAAACAAAGTACTACGCGCATGCTCCTAGGGGGATAGATTGGTAGGAAAAGACCATCGCTCGTCCCCGACCGCCACTCATAAGGAAGATAATCAATAAATAAATCATGCTCCGACTTCATCACATAACGGTTCACCATACGTGCATGCTACGGGGATCACAACTTTAGCACTAGTATTTCTCAAATTCACAACTACTCACTAGCATGACTCTAATATCACCATCATTATATCTCAAAACAATCATAAGGAATCAAACTTCTCATAGTATTCAATGCACTTTATATGAAAGTTTTTATTATATCCCTCTTGGATGCCTATCATATTAGGACTAAATTTATAACCAAAGCAAATTACCATGCTGTTTAGAGACTCTCAAAATAATATAAGTGAAGCATGAGAGTTCATCAATTTCTATAAAATAAAACCACCGTCGTGCTCTAAAAGATATAAGTGAAGCACTAGAGCAATGTTGCCTAGCTCAAAATATATAAGTGAAGCCAAAGAGTATTCTAATTAATCACGATTCAAGCTTGTCTCTCCCAAAAGGGGTGTACAGAAATGATGATTGTGGCAAACTAAAAATCAAAGACTCAAATTATACAAGACGCTCCAAGCAAAACACATATCATGTGGTGAATAAAAATATAGCCTCAAGTTACCGATAGACAAAGACGAAAGAGGGGATGCCTTCCGGGGCATCCCCAAGCTTAGGCTCTTGGTATCCTTGAATATTACCTTGGGGTTCCTTGGGCATCCCCAAGCTTAGGCTCTTGCCACTCCTTATTCCATGGTCCATCAAATCTTACCCAAAACTTGAAAACTTCACAACACAAAACTCAACAGAAAATCTCGTAAGCTCCGTTAGTATATGAAAATAAATCACCACTTTTGGTACTGTTGTGAACTCATTCTTTATTTATATTGGTGTAACATCTACTTGATTACAACTTTTCCATGGTTCATACCCCCCGATACTAGCCAAAGATTCATCAAAATAAGCAAACAACACAAACAAAACAGAATCTGTAAAAAACAGAACAGTCTATAGCAATCTGAATATTTCGAATACTTCTATAACACCAAAAATTCTGAAAAATTAGGAAGACCTAAGAAATTTGGTTATTAATCTTCTGAAAAAAGAATCAACTAAAACACACTCTCCTGCTAAAAATGAGAATTCTTTTCCCGAGAGCAAAAGTTTCTGTTTTTCAGCAAGATCAAATCAACTATCACCGTAAGCTATCCCAAAGGTCTTACTTGGAACAAACACTAATTAAAACACAAAACCACATCTAAAAAGAGGCTAGATGAATTATTTAATGCAAAACAGCACCTAAAAAGCAAAAACAAAAAATAAAGTTGGGTTGCCTCCCAACAAGCGCTATTGTTTAACGCCCTTAGCTGGGCATAAAACACGAATAGATCTAAGTATTACCATCTTTGGTATGCAATCCATAAGTGGCTCTCATAATAGATTCATAAGGCAATTTAATCTTATTTTTTGGAAAGTGTTCCATGCCTTTCCTTAATGGAAATTGAAATCTATTGTTTCCTTCTTTCATATCAATAATTTCACCAATCGTTCTAAGGAAAGGTCTACCAAGAATAATAGGACATGTAGGATTGCAATCTATATCAAGAACAATGAAATCTACGGGCACATAATTCCTATTTGCAACAATAATAAAATCATTAATTCTTCCCATAGGTTTCTTAATAGTGGAATCCGCAAGATGCAAATTTAAAGAACAATCATCAAATTCACGGAAACCTAACACATCACCTAAAATTTTTGGAATCGTGGAAACACTAGCACCCAAATCACACAAAGCATGGCATTCATAATCTTTAATCTTAATCTTAATAGTAGGTCCCCTCTCATCATGAAGTTATCTAGGTATAGAAACTTCGAATTCAAGCTTTTCTTAAAAAGATTGCATCATAGCATCAATGATATGTTTAGTAAAAGCTTTGTTTTGATTATAAGCATGAGGGGAATTCAACATGGATTGCTACAAGGAAATACAATCTATTAAAGAAGAATTATCATAATTAAATTCCTTGAAATCCAAAAGAGTGGGTTCATTGCTACTTAAAGTTTTGACCTCTCCAATCCCACTTTTATCAATTTTTTCATCTAGATCTAAAAACTCCGAATCATTATTCAAAGCCTCTGGTTTAGCGGCCATTTTGTTTACTAAGGTAGCTTGTTTATCGGCAATTTGGCCTACTAAATTTTCAAGATGCGCAAACTGAGATTTCAAACCATAAAATTCCTTAGACATATCATCAAGCTCCTTATTCATGTATTCCATAAAAAAATTCTGCTCCTTGAGCTTGTTTCTAAAGAAATTGTTATGCTCAAATTGCAAAGACATGAAGCTTCTAACATTATTTCAATTTCGTCCAACCTCCTAAGGAGAGGCAACGTTTTTTGGTGGGGTCACTTGGACAAAGCAAGCAATCCAACACACAAGCACACAAAAATCAAGTGGAGAAAGCGAACAGAAGAGGGGCGAAGAAAAGGTAAATCTTTTCGAAAATCATTTTACAAGTGGGGGAGAGGAAAACGAGAGGCGAATGGAAAATAATGTAATGCAAGAGATGACAGTTTATGATTGGTACTTGGTATGTCTTGGCTTGCCGTAGATCTCCCCAGCAACGGCGCCAGAAATTCGTCCTGCTACTTCTTGGGCTTGCGTTGTTTTTCCCTTGAAGAGGAAAGGGTGATGCAGCACAGCAGAGTAAGTATTTCCCTCAGTTTTTAGAACCAAGGTATCAATCCAGTAGGAGACAACGCTCAAGTCACCGAATACCTACACAAACAAATACCAACTTGTACCCAACATGATAAGGGGTTGTCAATCCCTTCACGTTTATTTGCGAAGTGAGATCTGGTAGAGATGGATAAACGGTAAAGTAATATTTTTGGTATTTTCAGTTTATGGAACGGACAGTAAAAGATTGCAAAGAAAGTAAAACGGAAACTAAAATTGTAGATCGACTTATATGATGGAAAATAGACCCAGGACCATAGGTTTCACTAGAGGCTTCTCTCAAGATAGAAAATAATACGGTGGGTGAACAAAACACTGTCGAGCAATTGATAGAAAAGCGCATAATTATGATGATATCTAAGGCAATGATCATGAATATAGGCATCACGTCCATATCAAGTAGACCGACTCCTGCCTGCATCTAGAGTATTAAGTTCATAAGAACAGAGTAACACATTAAGTAAGATGACATGATGTAGCGGGATAAACTCAAGCAATATGATTAAAACCCCATCTTGTTATCCTCGATGGCAACAATACAATATGTGTCGGTTCCCCTTCTATCACTGGGATCGAGCACCGCAAGATTGAACCTAAAGCTAAGCACTTCTCCCATTGCAAGAAAAACCAATCTAGTTAGCCAAACCAAATCGATAGATCGAAGAGACTTGCAAAGATATAAAAACATGCATAAAATAATTCAAAGAAAATTCAAATAATATTCATAGATAAGCTGGTCAAAAATCCACAATTCATCGAATCTCGGCAAACACACCGCAAAAGAGTATTACACCGGATAGTTCTCCAAGAACATCGAGGAGAACATGGTATTTAGAATCAAAGAGAGAGAAGAAGCCACCTAGCTACTAGCTATGGACCCGTAGGTCTGAGGTAAACTACTCACGCTTCATCGGAGAGGCAATGGTGTTGATGTAGAAGCCATCCGTGATTGAATCCCCCTCCCGCGGGACACTGAAAAAGGCCCCTAGATGGGATCTCACGGGTACAGAAGGTTGCGGCGATGGAAAAGTGTTTTCATGGCTCTTCTGGTAGGTTTTGGAATATTTGAGAATATATAGGCGGAAGAAGTAGTTCGGTGGAGTCATGAGGGGCCCACTGTTGGGGAACGAAGCATGCAATTTCAAAAAAAGTTCCTACGATCACGCAAGATCTATCTAGGAGATGCATAGCAACGAGAGGGGAGAGTGTGTTCACGTACCCTCGTAGACCGAAAGCGGAAGCGTTAGCTTAACACGGTTGATGTAGTCGAACGTCTTCGTGATCCAACCGATCAAGCACCGAACGTACGGCACCTCCAAGTTCTGCACAATTTCAGCTCGATGACGTCCCTCGAACTCTTGATCTAGCAAAGTGTCGAGGGAGAGTTTCGTCAGCACGATGGCGTGGTGATGGTGATGGTGATTTGATACGCATAGGGCTTCGCCTAAGCACGACGGCGTGGAGACGGTTATGATGAAGTTACCGGCGCAGGGCTTCGCCTAAGCACTACGACAATATGACCGGAGGAGTAAACTGTGGAGGGGGGCACCGCACACGGCTAAGAAAAAATTGATGTGCTTTGGGGTGCCCCCCTGCCCCATATATAAAGGAGGAAGGGGAGGAGGCCAGCCCTAGGGGGTGCGCCAAGTTGGGGGAAACCCACTAGGACTCCTAGTCCTAGTCGCCCCCCCCCCCACTTCCTTCTTTCAGAGGGGGAAAGGGGGGAGGAGAGGGAGAGGGAGAAGGAAAGGGGGCCGCGCCCCTCCCCTTGTCCAATTCGGACTCCCCATGGGGGGCGCAAGACAACCCTTGTGGGCTGCCCTCTCTCTCCCCCTATGGCCCATAGTGGCCCATTACTTTCCCGGGGGGTTCCGGTAACCCCTCAGTACTCCAATAAATACCCGAAACACTCCGAAACCATTCCGTTGTCCGAATACTATCGTCCAATATATCAATCTTTACATCTCGACCATTTCAAGACTCCTCGTCATGTCCGTGATCTCATCCGGGACTCCGAACAATCTTTGGTCACCAAAACACATAACTCATAATACAAATCGTCATCGAACGTTAAGCGTGCGGACCCTAAGGGTTCGAGAACTATGTAGACATGATCGAGACACATCTCTGATCAATATCCAGCAGCGGAACCTGGATGCTCATATTGGTTCTGACATATTCTTGGAAGATCTTTATCGGTCAAACCGCAACGACAACATACGTCATTCCCTTTGTCATCGTTATGTTACTTGCCCGAGATTCGATCATCGGTATATTCATACCTAGTTCAATCTCGTTACCGGCAAGTCTCTTTACTCGTTCCATAATGCATCATCCTGCAACTAACTCAGTAGTCACATTGCTTTCAAGGCTTATCATGATGTGCATTTCCGAGAGGGCCCAGAGATACCTCTCCGATACTTGGAGTGACAAATCCTAATCTCGATCTATGCTAACCCAACAAACACCTTCGGAGACACTTGTAGAGCATATTTATAATCACCCAGTTACGTTGTGAGGTTTGATAGCACACAAGGTGTTCCTCCGGTATTCGGGAGTTGCATAATCTCATAGTCAAAGGAATATGTATAAGTCATGAATAAAGCAATAGCAATAAAACTTAATGATCATTACGCTAAGCTAACGGATGGGTCTTGTCCATAACATCATTCTCCTAATGATGTGATCCCGTTCATCAAATGACAACACATGTCTATGGTCAGGAAAGTTAACCATCTTCGATTAACGAGCTAGTTAAGTAGAGGCATACTAGGGACACTTTGTTTTGTCTATGTATTCACACATGTATCAAGTTTTCGGTTAATACAATTCTAGCATGAATAATAAACATTTATCATGATATAAGGAAATAAATAATAACTTTATTATTGCCTCTAGGGCATATTTCCTTCAGTCTCCCACTTGAAGTAGAGTCACTAATCTAGATTAC
This sequence comes from Triticum aestivum, assembly GCF_018294505.1. Classification (NCBI taxonomy): domain Eukaryota; kingdom Viridiplantae; phylum Streptophyta; class Magnoliopsida; order Poales; family Poaceae; genus Triticum; species Triticum aestivum. The sequence continues at coordinate 150,669,838 of NC_057796.1, forward strand.
ATTGTAATGATTCTAACACCCATGGAGTCTTGGTGCTGATCATGTTTTGCTCATGGAAGAGGATTACTCAACGGGTCTGCAACATTCAGATCTGTATGTATTTTGCAAATCTCTATGTCTCCCTCCTTGACTTGATCCGGATGGAGTTTAAGCGTCTCTTGATGTGTTTGGTTCTCTTGTGAAATCTGGATTCCTTCGCTAAGGCAATTTCTCTAGTATTGTCACAAAAGATTTTCATTGGACCCTTCATTCGCTGCTTCCGAAATAGCTATGTACTCCGCTTCACACGTAGATCCCGCCACGACGCTTTGCTTGGAACTGCACCAACTGACAGCTCCACATTCAATATAACTACGTATTCGGTTTCAGACTTAGAGTCATCCGGATCAGTGTCAAAGCTAGCATCAACGTAACCATTTATGACGAGCACTTTGTCACCTCCATAAACAAGAAACATATCCTTAGTCCTTTTCAGGTACTTCAGGATGTTCTGGACCGCTGTCAAGTGATCCACTCCTAGATTACTTTGGTACCTCCCTACTAGACTTATAGCAAGGCACACATCAGGTCTGGTACACAACATAGCATACATGATAGAACCTATGGCTGAGGCATATGGAATGATTTTCATTTTCTCTCTATCTTCTGTAGTGGTTGGGCATTGAGTCTTACTCAACTTCACACCTTGTAACACAGGCAAGAACCCTTTCTTTGACTGATCCATTTTGAACTTCTAGAAAACTTTATCAAGGTATGTGCTTTGTGAAAGTCCAATTAAGTGTCTTGATCTATCTCTATAGATCTTGATGCCCAATATATAAGCAGCTTCACTGAGGTCTTTCATTGAAAAATTCTTATTCAAGTATCCTTTTATGCTATCTATAAATTCTATATCATTTCCAATCAACAATATGGAATCCACATATAATACTAGAAATGCTACAGAGCTCCCACTCACTTTCTTGTAAATACAGGCTTCTCCGAAAGTCTGTATAAAACCATATGCTTTGATCACACTATCAAAGCGTATATTCCAACTCCGAGATGCTTGCACCAGTCCATAAATGGATCGCTGGACCTTGCACACTTTGTTAGTACCTTTAGGATTGACAAAACCTTCTGGTTGCATCATATACAACTCTTCTTTAAGAAATCCATTAAGGAATGCAGTTTTGACATCCATTTGCCAAATTTCATAATCATAAAATGCGGCAATTGCTAACATGATCCGGACAGACTTAAGCATCGCTACGGGTGAGAAAGTCTCATCGTAGTCAACTCCTTGAACTTGTCGAAAACCTTTCGCAACAAGTCGAGCTTTGTAGACAGTAACATTACCGTCAACGTCAGTCTTCTTCTTGAAGATCCATCTATTCTCAATGGCTTGCCGATCATCGGGCAAGTCAACCAAAGTCCACACTTTGTTCTCATACATGGATCCCATCTCAGATTTCATGGCCTCAAGCCATTTTGCGGAATCTGGGCTCATCATCGCTTCTTCATAATTCGTAGGTTCGTCATTCTCTAGTAACATGACTTCCAGAACAGGATTACCGTACCACTCTGGTGCGGAACGTACTCTGGTTGACCTACAAGGTTCGGTAGTAACTTGATCTGAAGTTTCATGATCATTTTCATTAGCTTCCTCATTAATTGGTGTAGGCATCACGGGAACCGTTTTCTGTGATGAACTACTTTCGAATTCAAGAGAAGGTACAATTACCTCATCAAGTTTTACTTTCCTCCCACTCACTTCTTTCGAAAGAAACTCCTCTCTAGAAAGGATCCGTTCTTAGCAACAAATATCTTGCCTTAGGATTTGTGATAGAAGGTGTACCCAACAGTTTCTTTTGGGTATCCTATGAATACGCATTTCTCCAATTTTGGTTCGAGCTTATCAGGCTGAAGCTTTTTCACATAAGCATCACAACCCCAAACTTTAAGAAATGACAGCTTAGGTTTCTTTCCAAACCACAGTTCATATGGTGTCGTCTGAATGTATTTAGATGGTGCCCTATTTAAAGTGAATGCATAACCCCAAAATGATAGCGGTAAATCGGTATGAGACGTCATAATCGCACCAAATCTAATAAAGTACGATTACGACATTCGGACACACCATTACGCTATGGTGTTCCACGTGGCGTGAGTTGCGAAACTATTCCACATTATTTTAAATGAAGACCAAACTCGTAACTCAAATATTCGCCTCCACGATCAGATCATAGAAACTTTATTTTCTTGTTACAATGATTTTCCACTTCACTCTGAAATTATTTGAACTTTTCAAATGTTTCAGACTTATGTTTCATTAAGTAGATATGCCCATATCTACTCAAATCATCTGTGAAGGTTAGAAAATAACGATACCCACCGTGATCCTCAACACTCATCAGACCGCATACATTAGTATGTATTATTTCCAATAAGTCAGTGGCTCGCTCCATTGTTCTGGAGAACGGAGTCTGAGTCATCTTGCCCATGAGGCATGGTTCGCAAGCATCAAGTGATTCATAATCAAGTAATTCCAAAATCCCATCAGCATGGAGTTTCTTCATGCGCTTTACACCAATATGACCTAAACGGCAGTGCCACAAATATGTTGCACTATCAATATTAACTTTGCATCTTTTGGCATCAACATTATGAATATGTGTATCGCCACGATCGAGATTCCACAAAAATAGACCACTCATCAAGGGTGCGTGACCATAAAAGATATTACTCATATAAATAGAACAATCATTATTCTCTGATTTAAATGAATAACCGTCTCGCATCAAACAAGATCCAGATATAATGTTCATGCTCAACACTGGCACCAAATAACAATTATGGTCTAAAAATAATCCCGAAGTAGATGTAGAGGCAGTGTGCCGACGGCGATCACATCGACCTTGGAACCATTTCCGACGCACATCGTCACCTCGTCCTTAGCCAACCTTCATTTAATCCGTAGCCCCTTGTAGCGACCCGATCCCAATGGACCGTAGTCTCTGTGCTTAAGTGTCATCCCTGGATCGGTATTGCTGACACACACGGTACTCGAGGATTTATTGTAGAGTTCAATCAAACACTTATTAAAACTACTATCTCAAATAAAGTACTTATTACAATAATATGGCTGAAGGCCATCTAAATAAGATAACTGCGGAAGGTTCGAAGATAAATGAGTCCATCCAACTCCACGGCAATACTGAGTGCACGACAACGACCTAGCGCACCTTACTCTTCGTCTGAAAACTCTGCAACATGATACGTTGCAGCCGTGTAGGTCAGCACATGGAATATGTTGGCAAGATAACACCATAGAGCAATGAACAAATAACAGCTATCACTACATGCATATTTGGCTGGTGGAGGCTCTACGGTTATCGTTTGCATAAAGCTAATTTTTCCCTACAATAAAGGAATGTATTTTATTTAACTACGAAGTTTTTTGAAAGGTACCCCCAACTCAATCCCAATTTAACATTAAATAACCCCACAAATTCATTAAGTAAAGTAATGAGATCATCATAATAATTCAAGTACCAGATACTCAAGATGTCCATAACCGGGGACACGACTAACCATGATTAGTTTGTACACTCTACAAAGGTTTACGCAGTTTTCCCAACAAGACTTGATCTCCTCCGTTGTATTTCTCGCACTACATGATGTTTGAGAAACCGATGACTGAGACAGAGTCTTTCCGAAGAGATCCCCTTAACCGATAGATAGGTCGGTACACCCACAATCCCCTACTTCTGCTAGCCCATCATGGAAAGGATTCCCACAACTTACTCAACTACGCCAGAGCCCATAATCGCTTGTGGCTGCACACGGAAGTTTCTAGCATGAATAATCTTATGATCCCTTTGAACCTGGGTGGCATTCCATAGGATGATCACACGGGTACCCTGGGATCTCCTTGGACAACACTGGATTCCCTAGGTGCCCACAACCAATCCACCCAGATGTGTATTAAAGTAGCCACCTTAAGTTTCCCTTAGTTATACATAACTCTCACATCTTTCATGAATCTCACAAACCAATCCACGTCTAAGAGCATAGCAAAGTAGTGCAAGCATAACGCAATAATACCCGGGGTTTGATAAAAGACAATAGGTTCCTACCTCATCAACTACTTCCCATACCCACATGTTATCAAAGTCCTACTCATGCAATGTTTGAGGGTTGAAACTAATGCATAAAAACTGGGTAATAAAGGGATATGATCAAAGTGTTACTAGCCTTGCTGATGATCGGAAAACCCTGGAGATTCGTAGTAGCAAGCCTCGCACTCCGAAAACTCTATCATGAACAAACAATAACATACATAAGCACTCAAGCATAAGATGCAAATGTAAACCCCAAAATAAAATATCTAAACAGAATGTTCAAGTGAAGAGCTTTGATTTGCAAAAAGAATCAATCGAATCGGAGTTACGAAACACAAACTACGATCAACAGAAGTTCAAATTTAAATATGCTTGAACCCAAATTTTAAATTTCCAAAATCATGTTCAAGTTGTTTATCTGGACAGAGGGGAACAAGATGAAGAATTTGGCATTGGTTTCACTGGATTTGGATAAATGATCAGAAAGTAGTGAGGGTTTGAAGATCAAGGACTAATCTATGATAAAAATAATTACGGATGGGTCCCTGGGCAAAAAATTAAACTAAAAAGAAAAATCTAACGAACGAACGTTCGCTAACAGAAACTAACGAACGTATTCGTTTGTTAACCAAACAAATCGGGTGAACGTACACTAAATAGCATAACCTAATTAATAAACTGATCTAATACGTGAAACTGAAAAAAAACAAGGGTGGGTTTGTGCGGTTTTACCGGTTCGAGGAAAAAACCGGCGGCGGCGTACTCCGGCGAGGCGGGCAAGCGGTGCGGCAGCGGGGCGGCAGGGAGCGGCGCTGTGGCATGGCGCGCAAGCGGTGGCGGCGACACAAGTGGCGGCGACACAAGCGGCGGCGACTTGGGCGGCCGGATGGCTTGAGGAGGAGAGGGCGCGGCGGCGGCGCTATTTAAAGGGGGGCGAGGCCGGCTTGGGGGAGGGGGCCCGAGGCGGATGCGGAATCCGGCCGAACTCCGGCGGCGTGCGGGAGCCGGTCTTCCACGGCTCGGGAAGGCGGTGGCGATGGCTTGGGTCGGCTGGGCTTCGGCCCAGTCGGTCCGAAGAGTTTTTTTTAAATAACAATAATTTCGCCGCAGAGGAAAATAATCCAAAATAAAAATAAATAAAAATCCTAAAATTCCAAAAATAATTTTCACGGTCCTCTCCTAATATTTAGGACAACGTGAACATTTTTTTGGGCTGAAATGCAATTTTTTAAAAATGAAATTTTCCCTAATTTAACCAAATAAAAAGCTCAAATAAAATTCAAATAAACATATATTTTATCCAAATTAAATCTCCATTATTTGCTCTATTTTGAAGAAGTCATATTATCTTCTCTCATTATTTTATTTATTTTGAAATAATTGGAAAAAAATTCAAATAAAAATCACCTTGATCCAATTTACTAATTTTGAAAAATTCAAAAATGGAATTTTATGAAAAGCTCCAACTCTCTCACATGGTCCTTGAGTTGCTTAAGGTCTCTAGGATCAAAGTGTCCAAACAAACAAAAATCAAAATGCAACAGAACCAGTATCAAATACCCAGGTGCTACTACGAGCATTAGTAAGGTACACATCAATAACATGTATATCAGATATACCTTTCACTTTGCCATCCTTCTTATCCGCCAAATACTTGGGGCAGTTCCGCTTTCAGTGACCAGTCCCTCTGCAGTAGAAGCACTCAGTTTCAGGCTTAGGTCCAGACTTGGGCTTCTTCCCGGGGGCACCAACTTTCTTGCTATTCTTCTTGAAGTTCCCCTTCTTTCCTTTGCCCTTTTTCGTGAAACTAGTGGTCTTGTTAACCATCAACACTTGATGCTCCTTCTTGATTTCTACCTCCGCAGCCTTGAGCATTGCGAAGAGATCGGGAATCGTCTTGTTCATCCCTTGCATATTACAGTTCATCACGAAGCCTTTATAGCTTGGTGGTAGTGATTGAAGAACTCTGTCAATGACACTATCATCCGGAAGATTAACTCCCACCTGAGTCAAGTGATTATGGTACCTAGACATTCTGAGTATGTGTTCACTGACAGAACTATTCTCCTCCATCTTTCAGCTATAGAACTTGTTGGAGCTTCATATCTCTCAACTCGGGCATTCGCTTTTAATATTAACTTCAAATCTTGGAACATCTCATATGCTCCATGACATTCAAAACGTCTTTGAAGTCCCGATTCTAAATCGTAAAGCATGGCACACTGAACTATCTAGTAGTCATCAGATTTAGCTTGCCAGACGTTCACAATGTCAGCACCTCCTCCTGCAGTAGGCCTTGCACCTAGTGGTGCATCAAGGACGTAATTCTTCTGTGGAGCAATGAGGATAATCCTCAAGTTATGGACCCAGTCCATGTAGTTGCTAACATCATCTTTCAACTTAGCTTTCTCTGGGAATGTATTAAAATTCAAGAGAATGGTAGCACGGGCCATTCATCTACGGCATAGATATGCAAGAACTATCATGACTAAGTTCATGATAAATTTAAGTTCAATAGATCATATTGCTTAAGAACTCCCACTTAGATAGACATGTTGGGGAATGCAGTAATTTCAAAAAAATTCCTACGCACACGCAAGATCATGGTGATGCATAGAAAAGAGAGGGGAGAGTGTAGTCCACGTACCCTCGTAGACCGTAAGCGGAAGCGCTATGACAACGCGGTTGATGTAGTCGTACATCTTCACGATCCGACCGATCCTAGTACCAAAAGTACGGCACCTCCGCGATCTGCACACGTTCGGCTTGGTGACGTCCCACGAACTCTCGATCCAGCTGAGTGTCGAAGGAGAGCTTCGTCAGCACGACGGCGTGATGACGGTGATGATGAAGCTACCGGCGCAGGGGTTCGCCTAAGCACTGCAATGATATGACCGAGGTGGATTATGGTGGAGGGGGGCACCACACACGGCTAAGACAATGTCTGTTGTTGCGTTCTAGGGTGCCCCCTACCCCCGTATATAAAGGAGCAAGGGGGAGGCCGGCCGGACCTTGGGGCGCGACAAGGAGGGGAGGAGTCCTCCTCCTAGTAGGAGTAGGACTCCCCCTTTTCCTAGTCCAACTAGGAGGAGGAAGGGGAAGGAAGGAGAGGGAGAGAGGGAGGGAAAGAGGGGGCGCCGGCCCCCTCCTTGTCCAATTCGGACTCCTCAAGGGGGGCGCACGGCCAGCACTATGGCCCCCTCCTCTCTCTCTCACAAGGCCCATGTTGGCCCATTAGTCCCCCCGGGGGTTCCGATAACCCCCCGGCACTCCGATAATTATCCGGTGACCCCTGGAACTCATCCGGTGTCCGAAAATAGTCATCCAATATATCAATATTAATGTCTCGACCATTTCGAGACTCCTCGTCATGTCCGTGATCACATCCGGGACTCCGAACTACTTCGGTACATCAAAACATATAAACTCAAAATACCGATTGTCACCGAACGTTAAGCGTGCGGACCCTACGGGTTCGAGAACTATGTAGACATGACCGAGACACGTCTCCGGTCAATAACCAATAGCGGAACCTGGATGTTCATATTGGCTCCCACATATTCTAGGAAGATCTTTATTGGTCAAACCGCATAACGATATACGTTTTTCCCTTTGTCATCGGTATGTTACTTGCCCGAGATTCGATCGTCGGTATCTCAATACCTAGTTCAATATCGTTACCGGCAAGTCTCTTTACTCGTTCCGTAATGCATCATCCCGCAACTAACTCATTAGTCACATTGCTTGCAAGGCTTATAGTGATGTGCATTACCGAGAGGGCCCAGAGATACCTCTCCGACAATCGGAGTGACAAATCCTAATCTCGATCTATGCCAACTCAACAAGTACCATCGGAGACACCTGTAGAGCACCTTTATAGTCACCCAGTTACATTGTGACGTTTGGTAGCACACTAAGTGTTCCTCCGGTATTCGGGAGTTGCATAATCTTATAGTCATAGGAACATGTATAAGTCATGAAGAAAGCAATAGCAATATACTAAATAATCAAGTGATAAGCTAACGGAATGGGTCAAGTCAGTCACATCATTCTCTAATGATGTGATCCCGTTAATCAAATGACAACTCATGTCTATGCCTAGGAAACTTAACCGTCTTTGATTCAACGAGCTAGTCAAGTAGAGGCATACTAGTGACACTTTGTCTATCTATGTATTCACACATGTACTAAGTTTTCGGTTAATACAATTCTAGCATGAATAATAAACATCTATCATGATATAAAGAAATATAAATAACAACTTTATTATTGCTTCTAGGGCATATTTCCTTCAGTCTCCCACTTGCACTAGAGTCAATAATCTAGATTACACAATAATGATTCTAACACCCATGGAGTCTTAGTGTTGATCATGTTTTGCTCGTGAGAGAGGCTTAGTCAACATGTCTGCAACATTCAGATCCGTATGTATCTTGCAAATCTCTATGTCTCCCTCCTTGACTTGATCGCGGATGGAATTGAAGCATCTCTTGATGTGCTTGGTTCTCTTGTGAAATCTGGATTACTTTGCCAAGGCAATTGCACGAGTATTGTCACAAAAGATTTTCATTAGAACTACACCAACTGACAGCTCCACTGTTCAATATAAATACATATCCAATTTGTGACTTAGAGTCATCCAGATCAGTGTCAAAGCTTGCATCGATGTAACCATTTATGACGAGCTCTTTGTCACCTCCATAAACAAGAAACATATCCTTAGTCCTTTTTAGGTATTTCAGGATGTTCTTGACCGCTGTCCAGTGATCCACTCCTGGATTACTTTGGTACCTCCCTGCTAAACTAATAGCAAGGCACACATCAGGTCTGGTACACAACATTGCATACATGATAGAACCTATGGACGAAGCATAGGGAATGACTTTCATTTTCTCTCTATCTTCTGCAGTGGTCGGGCATTGAGTCTGACTCAACTTCACACCTTGTAACACAGGCAAGAACCCTCTCTTTGCTTGATCCATTTTGAACTTCTTCAAAACTTTGTCAAGGTTTGTGCTCTGTGAAAGTCCAATTAAGCGTCTTGATCTATCTCTATAGATCTTAATGCCTAATATATAAGCAGCTTCACCGAGGTCTTTCATTGAAAAACTCTTATTCAAATTTCCTTTTATGCTATCGAGAAATTCTATATCATTTCCAATCAACAATATGTCATCCACATATAATATTAGAAATGCTACAGAGGTCCCACTCACTTTCTTGTAAATACAGGCTTCTCCAAAAGTGGTGATAAAACCATATACTTTGATCACACTATCAAAACGTTTATTCCAACTCCGAGATGCTTGCACCAGTCCATAAATGGATCGCTGGAGCTTGCACACTTTGTTAGCATCCTTTGGATTGATAAAACCTTTAGGTTGCATCATATACAACTCTTCTTCCAGAAATCCATTCAGGAATGCAGTCTTTACATCCATTTGCCAAATTTCAAAATCATAAAATGCAGCAATTGCTAACATGATTCGGACGGACTTAAGCATCGCTACGGGTGAGAATGTCTCATCGTATTCAGCTCCTTGAACTTGTCAAAAACCTTTCGCGACAAGTCGAGCTTTGTAGACAGTAACATTACCGTCAGCGTCAGTCTTCTTCTTGAAGATCCGTTTATTCTTGATGGCTTGCCAATCATCGGGCAAGTCAACCAAAGTCCACACTTTGTTCTCATACATGGATCCCATCTCAGATTTCATGGCCTCAAGCCATTTCACGGAATCTGGGCTCATCATTGTTTCCTCATAGTTCGTAGGTTCGTCATGGTCAAGTAACATGACCTCCAGAATAGGATTACCATACCACTCTGGTGCGGATCTTACTTTGGTTGACCTACGAGGTTCGGTAGTAACTTGATCTGAAGTTACATGATCATCATCATTAGCTTCCTCAATAATTGGTGTAGGAGTCACAGGAACAGATTTCTGTGATGAACTACTTTCCAATAAGGGAGCAGGTACAGTTACCTCATCAAGTTCTACTTTCCTCCCACTCACTTCTTTCGAGAGAAACTTCTTCTCTAGAAAGGATCCATTCTTAGCAACGGATGTCTTGCCTTCGGATCTGTGATAGAAGGTGTACCCAACAGTCTCCTTTGGGTAACCTATGAAGACACATTTCTCCGATTTGGGTTCGAGCTTATCAGGTTGAAGCTTTTTCACATAAGCATCGCAGCCCCAACCTTCAAGAAACGACAACTTGTGTTTCTTGCCAAACCAGAGTTCATAAGGTGTCGTCTCAACAGATTTAGATGGTGCCCTATTTAACGTGAATGCAGCCGTCTCTAAAGCATAACCCCAAAATGATAGCGGTAAATCAGTAAGAGACATCATAGATCGCACCATCTCCAGTAAAGTATGATTACGACGTTCGGACACACCATTACGCTGTGGTGTTCCGGGTGGCGTGAGTTGTGAAACTATTACGCATTGTTTCAAATGAAGACCAAACTCGTAACTCAAATATTCTACTCCACGATCAGATCATAGAAACTTTATTTTCTTGTTACGATGATTTTCCACTTCACTCTGAAATTCTTTGAACTTTTCAAATGTTTCAGACTTACGTTTCATCAGGTAGATATACCCATATCTGCTCAAATCATCTGTGAAGGTGAGAAAATAACGATACCCGCTGTGAGCCTCAATATTCATCGGACCACATACATCAGTATGTATGATTTCCAACAAATCTGTTGCTCGCACCATTGTTCCGAAGAACGGAGTTTTAGTCATCTTGCCCATGAGGCATGGTTCGCAAGTACCAAGTGATTCATAATCAAGTGATTCCAAAAGTACATCAGAATGGAGTTTCTTCATGCGCTTTACACCAATATGATCCAAACGGCAGTGCCACAAATAAGTTGCACTATCATTATCAACTCTACATCTTTTGGCTTCAATAGTATGAATATGTGTATCACTACTATCGAGATTCAACAAAAATAGACCACTCTTCAAGGGTGCATGATCATTAAAGATATTACTCATATAAATAGAACAGCCATTATTCTCTGATTTAAATGAATAACCATCTCGCATCAAACAAGATCCAGATATAATGTTCATGCTTAACGTTGTCACCAAATAACAATTATTCAGGTCTAAAACTAATCTCGAAGGTAGATGTAGAGGTAGCGTGTCGACTGCGATCACATCGACTTTGGAACCATTTCCCACACGCATCTTCACCTCATCCTTAGCCAATCTTCGCTTAATCCGTAGTCCCTATTTCGAGTGGCAAATATTAGCAACAGAACCAATATCAAATACCCAGGCACTACTGCGAGCATTAGTAAGGTACACATCAATAACATGTATATCACATATACCTGTGTTCACCTTGCCATCCTTCTTATCCGCCAAATACTTGGGGCAGTTTCGCTTCCAGTGACCAGTCCCTTTGCAGTACAAGCACTTAGTCTCAGGCTTAGGTCCAGACTTGGGCTTCTTCACTTGAGCAGCAACTTGCTTGCCCTTCTTCTTGAAGTTCCCCTTCTTCCCTTTACCCTTTTTCTTGAAACTGGTGGTCTTGTTGACCATCAACACTTGATGCTCTTTCTTGATTTCTACCTCCGTAGCCTTTAGCATCTCGAAGAGCTCAGGAATTGTCTTATCCATCCCTTGCATGTTATAGTTCATCACGAAGCTCTTGTAGCTTGGTGGCAGTGATCGAAGAATTATGCCAATGACACTATCATCTGGAAGATTAACTCCCAGTTGAATCAAGTGATTATTATACCCAGACATTTTGAGTATATGCTCACTGACAAAACTATTCTCCTCCATTTTGCAGCAGTAGAACTTATTGGAGACTTCATATCTCTCAATCCGGGCATTTGCTTGAAATATTAACTTCAACTCCTGGAACATCTCATATGCTCCATTACGTTCAAAACATCGTTGAAGTCCCGGTTCTAAGCCGTAAAACATGGCACACTGAACTATCGAGTAGTCATCAGCTTTGCTCTGCCAGACGTTCATAACATCTGGCGTTGCTCCTGCAGCGGGTTTGGCACCTAGCGGTGCTTCCAGGACGTAATTCTTCTGTGCAACAATGAGGATAATCCTCAAGTTACGGACCCAGTCCGTGTAGTTGCTACCATCATCTTTCAACTTAGCTTTCTCTGGGAACGCATTAAAATTCAACTGAACAACAGCACGGGCCATCTATCTACAACAACATAGACATGCAAAATACTATCAGGTACTAAGTTCATGATAAATTAAAGTTCAATTAATCAAATTACTTAAGAACTCCCACTTAGATAGACATCCCTCTAATCATCTAAGTGATCACGTGATCCAAATCAACGAAACCATGTCCGATCATCACGTGAGATGGAGTAGTTTTCAATGGTGAACATCACTATGTTGATCATATCTACTATATGATTCACGCTCGACCTTTCGGTCTCAGTGTTCTGAGGCTATATCTCCATATGCTAGGCTCGTCAAGTTTAACCCGAGTATTCTGCGTGTGCAAAACTGGCTTGCACCCGTTGTATGTGAACGTAGAGCTTATCACACTCGATCATCACGTGGTGTCTCGGAACGATGAACTTTCGGAATGGTGCATACTCAGGGAGAACACTTGTACCTTGAAAATTAGTGAGAGATCATCTTATAATGCTACCGTTGAACTAAGAAAAATAAGATGCATAAAGGATAAACATGACATGCAATCAATATAAGTGATATGATATGGCCATCATCATCTTGTGCCTTTGATCTCCATCTCCAAAGCACCATCATGATCACCATCGTCACCGGCTTGACACCTTGATCTCCATCGAAGCATCATTGTCGTCTCGCCAACTATTGCTTCTATGACTATCGCTACCGCTTAGTGATAAAGTAAAGCAATTACATGGCGATTGCATTTCATACAATAAAGCGACAACCATATGGCTCCTGCCAGTTGCCGATAACTCCATTACAAAACATGATCATCTCATATAATAAAATTTAGCATCATGTCTTGACCATATCACATCACAACATGCCCTGCAAAAACAAGTTAGACGTCCTCTACTTTGTTGTTGCATGTTTTACGTGGCTGCTACGGGCTGAGCAAGAACTGTTCTTACCTACGCATCAAAACCACAATGAGTTTTCATCAAGTATGTGCTCTTTTAACCTTCAACAAGGACCGAGCGTAGCCACACTCGATTCAACTAAAGTTGGAGAAACTGACACCCGCCAGCCACCTGTGTGCAAAGCACGTTGGTAGAACCAGTCCCGCGTAAGCGTACGCGTAATGTCGGTCCGGGCCGCTTCATCCAACAATACCGCCGAATCAAAATATGACATGCTGGTAAGCAGTATGACTATTATCGCCCACAACTCACTTGTGTTCTACTCGTGCATATAACATCTACGCATAGACCTCGCTCGGATGCCACTATTGGGGAACGCAGTAATTTCAAAAAAAATCCTACACGCACGCAAGATCATGGTGATGCATAGCAACGAGTGGGGAGAGTGTAGTCCACGTACCCTCGTAGACTGTAAGCGGAAGCGTTATGACAACGCGGTTGATGTAGTCGTACGCCTTCATGATCCGACCAATCCTAGTACCGAAAGTATGGCACCTCCGCGATCTGCAAACGTTCGGCTCGGTGCCGTCCCACTGTCACAGCCCTAGCTTTAGCCTTGTTGTGGACTAGTCTTGGTTGTTGCATCATGTTTAAATTTTGCCTAAACTTGAAATGGGGATGTTCAAACCCTAGCACCAAATGAAATCCAACTAGGATCAAAATGAAATATTTTAAATGAACCCAAAATGCCCTTTGGAAATGTTCATCATCTCTGATAAAGGTAAAAACCTCTACCAAAAATGATGAACATATTTCTAGGTAATTTCTGGATTTTTGAATTAACTCATATTGTATTTGAATTGGGGCATTTAAATCCTATAAATATTTTGAATGTTCTAATAATTCTGAACTAGTTGAGGGCTGTTGGGAATAATTTCAACATTGCACACAAATATTTCCAGGAGTTTTAAAAATTGTTTAGTTTTTAAACTAAATAAAAAGAGAGGAAAATAAATAGAAAACAGAAATAGAATTAGAAAAGAGAGAGAGAAGGACTCACCTGGGCCACTTACCTGGCCTGGCACTGTGCCGGCCCAGTCCACTGGCCAGCGCCGGTCGTCCTCAACCTCGTGCCAGTGGGCACGAGGGCGTGTGCCCGTGGAGCGGTAGCACGCGCGCGGCCACCGACGGCCACCTCCTGGTTCTGCCGACGCTCTGGATGACTCCAGACGATGCCACGCACCCCCTGGCCTCTCTCTCCCTCACCCGTGGCCTCTCCCCTCCTCTGCTCTCTCTCACTCTCACAGGCCAAGCGCCACCCTCGCTTCCCCCATATCCACCAGCCACCGTAGACCTCTATGTCTTGTCCAAAGGCTCCGCCTCGTCCCTCTCTTCATCCTCACCGAGCTACGCTTCGTTGGAAGCCCCCGAACGACCTCACCGAGCTCGTATTTAACCTCCCGATGACGAGATCGCCTCCGCCGCCCCGCTCGCTTCGGACCTCCCCCGAGCTCGCCTACGCCTCCAAACGACATGGGGTGAGCCCCTCTTCATTTCTCCCCAAGCCCCGTCGCCCCGCACGTCCTCTACCGCTAGCGCCGCCGTACCCGAAGCTCGCCGCCGCACAGCCATGTCACCTCCGTCGATTCAGACGTTGTAGCTCGCGGGCGAGCACATCAACGTGCTCAGCGTCCCTCCATGAACCCGTAACCACCAACCGTTTCCCTTCCCGAGCGCCGTGGCGCCGAACCCGCCGTTCTCGTAGCTTCGGCCGCCGCGTAAGTCGCTGCCGCAGTCGACTTAGGCCACCGGAGCTGCTGCTGCGTGCACCACCCGACGCGGACGAGCCTCCTCGTCGCGTAGAAGCCCTACGCCATCCATTTGGTTGCCGAAGACGCAATCCCGCAGCTCGCCGCCGCGTCTATCCTCGCTGGCGTTGAGTCGCCGGAGGGCTTGACCCGAGTTGACCAGGGTTGACCCCCAAGGGTCATTAACATGTGGGCCCCAACCCTGCTAACTTTGGGATAAGTTTATATTGCAACTTAATTAACCAACTGTCTCACTGACTAGCGGGCCCAGGACCCACTGATAGTTTACTTAGTACTAAATTAACGCTAATTAACCATGTTAATTAGTTGTGTCACTGACCGATGGGTCCCACTGGTCAGGTTTGACCTGGGCCACGCCTGTTGACCTGCTAACATCACACCGACGTCGTGCTGACACAATAAAGCTTTTCTGGGAGTTTAAATAAATCAGAAATGATTTATTTATTTCAGAAAATACCCAAAACTTCTAAAAATCATAGAAATTTAACTGTAACTCCAAATGAAATACTTTATACATGAAATATTATCAGAAAAATCCAGTCTATCCATCTGTATCATTTTCATGCAGGTTAGAACAACTTTTGGCTACTGTTTAGGACAAATCAAATGAATCGCATTTAAATAACCACATGTGGAGTTTGAATTTGAACCTTGGGTTCAAACCAACTTCATTTAATTGTGTTGCTAGTTGCATTAGCTCAATGAACATCATATTGCCATGCCACATTCATGCATCATATTGTTGCATTGCATTCATTGTTTTCTTTCTCTATTTGCCGGTATTTGTCCCCTCTCAGTGGACGTAGTTCCGACGATGAGTTCGATGACACCGATGAAGAGCTATACTATCTTCAGAAGTGCCAGGCAAGCAAAAACCCCTTGTTCATTCTGATACAATCCCACTCTCTCGCTTCTGCTCTCTTTTACTGCATTAGGAGAACAACGATTCAACTGTTACATGCTGCGGTAGTTGAACCCCTTTCCTTTGCATGACCTGTCATTGCCACAGTAAATAGATGAAACCCACTAGCATGAGTAGGAGTTGTTTGAGCCCTGATGTGCCTACTCATTCATGCTTATTTGTCATGCTTGCTACTGCTTAGAGTTGAGTCAGGTCTGATTCATCGGGGATGAATTGGAAAGTGGTGAACATGTCCTACTATGTATGAGCTAAGTGTGTGAACACGATTTGGTAAAGGTAGCGGTGAGAGGCCATGTAGGAGTACATGGTGGGTTGTCTCATTGAAGCTGTCCTCAGGAACTGAGATCTGTGTTTGTGATCCATGAACAGCTACTACCACATGTTGGGCCCTGAAATATGACCACGCTCGACTTATTAACCGCCCCTGTCCTCTGTCCATGAGTTGCAAGTAGTTTCTGGTGTTTGTAGTATGCTGGAGGCCGTGCGCAGCGCTGACCCGAGGGGTGGGCTGTGATGCGGTAGGCACGTGGCCGGGTATGCCGGGCTCCCGTTTGGTGTCGCGGAACCCTGTACACATCGTTCGGGGCCGTATGTGGAAACCTCGGCCGGACTCCCTGCGGATGGAACCTGAATACGCGATAAACCTGGACTAGAGACTTGTGTGGTTAGTCAGCTCGTGGTCTACACTCACGTCGGCTTTCGCTTGAAGTCTGCCGAGCACATGTCGTGTGCAGATGCTAAGTTGTGGAAACATGTGTGAAGAAGTACACCCCTGCAGGGTTATAAATGATCTATTCGAATAGCCGCGTCCGCGGTAAAGGACCTCTGGGTTGCCTATACAGTTCATAGACAAGTGAAAGTGGATACTCTAAAATGCGCAAGATAAGCGTGAGTGCTATGGATGGCGTTCTCATAGGGAGACGGGGGCGGATCCATAGTGGTGTATTGATTGGTGAATATGTGGACTCGTGTGCGCCACCTCAAAAGAGTTACTTGCAGTCGTAGTTCAGGATAGCCACCGAGTCAAAGCTGGCTTGTTGCAGTCAAACTCCACCCCCCTTTATTGATACCGATGCATATGTAGCTAGTTCTGATGTAAGTCCTGCTGGGTACATTTGTACTCACGTTTTCTTAATTTATGTTTTTGTAGAGAGACTTCAGTCTCGCTAGTAGTTCCGCGTGGACTTCGATGTTTAGCTTATTACCTTAGCTACGATCTTGTGCCCTCGGCAGGGTCTTGTAGATAGTCAGGCTTCTCAACCTTTTTCTTTTGTAGTTGTCTGTACTCAGACAAGTTAAGCTTCAGCTTGTGCTTGTGCTTGTTCCTTGTATGACTTTTATGCTGGGTCATCACACCCATGTTTGTAATATCTGGCTCTTCGGAGCCTAATGAATAAATACTTTGAGTTGTAGGGTTTTGTTGTGATGCCATGTTGTATTTGCTCATATCGAGCATATTGTGTGTATGATTTGAAATGATTGGTATGTGTGGGATCCGACAAACTAGTTGTTTATCCTTGGTAGCCTCTCTTACCGGGAAATGTCTCCTAGTGCTTCCACTGAGCCATGGTAGCTTGATACTGCTCTGGAACACTTAGGCTAGCTGGCATGTGTCCTTCTTCGTTCTTGTGTCTATTCCTTCGGGGAAATGTCACGCGGTGTCTACCGGAGTCCTGTTAGCCCAGCTGCTACAGCCCGGATTCACTCGCTGATGACCGACACGTTCGTTGCTAGGTCATGTATGCCTGTCCCTGTAAGTTAGTGCCACTTTGGGTTTACGACTAGTCATGTCGGCCCGGGTTCTCTTTCATATGGATGCTAGCGACACTATCATATACGTGAGCCAAAAGGCGCAAACGGTCCTGGGCCAGGTAAGGTGGCACCCGTGGGAATACCGTGCGTGAGGCCGCAAAGTGATATGATGTGTTACATGCTAGATTGGTGTGACTTAGGATCGGGTTCCTGACAGCTTTGGTATCAGAGCCTGACTGCCTGTAGGATTACCAAGCCAAACTGGTCGAAGTTGAGTCTAGAAATGCTTTAGTTATATAAGGGAATTGATTGTGGAAGGGAACGTAAGGCTCTTTTTACTCCTTTACCTTATGCCCTTCTGATCTTAGTCAACCTCTTCTTTTCTACGGGGATTAAGAACTAGGCCTTCTCTTCTATCTATCAGGATGACGTGTTACTAATCCATAGACTTATAGGATTGATGGATTCAAGTCTCAGTTTAGTTTCTAGTACTTCCGTGTGTTAACAGTTATCTCAGAACCTTGATATTGTGATGTTGAGTGGTTATACCATCATTTTGCAGGATGTCTCAAATATTTTTGAGCATTTACAGTCGTTATGCTGTCCGAGTCATCCCAGGTTTCTAAAATAGTCTGATGCATTTGCAAATCCCTTCTTTCCGTTCTCGATGTTCCTCTGGGCCAGATTAACCACACTAATCGTCGAGTTGAGGTACTCTCTTGCCTCGGCGTATATGTTGAAGCCATTATTACGACCCTAGGCGTCTTAGAGAACCACTAAGTAATTTAGCAATGCTTTGTATCCCCAGTGTGATGGTTCTGTCCATTATTCTCGAAAGCATCCCGTGATGCCATTTAGTCAGTAGGTATTCCATCTTTGGGTTCTTGAACCCGAGATTCACTCTACTCATTCATGTGATAGTGTTTGCTAGTTCCTTTAGGATATTAGTAACCTTTGCGATAGTCCTCGAGGTCCGTGGTACTTTTCTCTTCCAAATACCATGAACCACTTATGGCAGAAGTTCCTCGCTGAACCGAAAGATCACAACCAGAGTGCTCTTGATGAGTTATCGGTTCTATGTTGTGACTCTGACAGTTCTACCTTTCTGCATGGGTTATCCGAAAGAAATGTTGAGCTTTGCTCGACATACTAATCTATGCATCCACAACTCAGAAAGATATATGTTCCTTTGAGTTGTCCCTCTCTTTAGTTGTATCCTGATACCCGTCTATCATTTGATAGTCAAGAGCATGTCATGCATTCATGCTCATCGATACCTCATATTCTTGTGGTCTGTCAAGCCATTCTACTCCGGAATGACTAGGAGAAACAAACTCCGGTACCTTATCCATTTCCAGGATTGGGTCAAAGTAGTTGTATTCCGCAGATCAAATTGCCAATCCAGCCTTTGATCTGTTCTACCTTGGGGTGTCACCCTCTTTCATATCAAGAATGACGTGATAATTGCACAATCTCTCATGAATTCTTGATGCAGTGATACTTCTCGCCATCATTATGCATTCCTCGATCCCGTGTTGTCGCAACCGGAATGCCGACAAGTGAACTATGATGTGTGAAACAATACTCCGAGCAACTCGTTGCTTGGTAGTAAATGGACAATATTCTCATTCTTAGCGTGTTGGTTATTGAATCATCATTCTAAGATAGATTGTGCTACCTAGTCCTTATTTCTGGCGCACTCTTCGATCAATGAGTTAGGATTATTCACCCTTGATTATTTGATCATATCGTGTTGCTCTGAAAAGCAAGATTGTTCTCGAGCTTAGTAACATATCGGTGGTTCGTGATGTTCGGAATATCTTCTTAGAAGTATTACCAGGTTGTCACCTCACCGCTATGTTGAGTTCGCGATCATGTTGGTTTTCCTCCAAACCACCCATTCTCCAAGATTCTGTGTTGGATACCCTGAACTAGTCGGTTGAGCTAAACAACAACTTGGAGAGCTGGAAGATAAAGCTTTATATGACTTAGTTCATTCCAAAGGTATACCTTTTGTGTGTGTGTGTGTGTGTTGAAGAAAGATGATATCTCCATCAATTGGTCGTCGTGATCAGTGGTTGGATCTATTGCCTTGTCAAAACTTTGACTTGAGTATGGGCTATCATCAAGTCAAATCAGAACCAATGATGTCCGTAATGTTGTCTACTCATGGTTGATCCCTCGAGCATACACCATTACATCTTTTGGTCTGACCAATGCTATCACCGTGTTCACATAATGGTGGAAGTCCAGTGATATGGAAATTCCGATGAGTTGCTATTCAGCCCATCAGCAGCATTTTGTCTCCTCCATGATTCATGTTGAACATCAAGCTAGTGTTGGAAACTTTTGTAAGCATTATCTTCGTGTTCCGTTCATGAAGCCTATGTTTGGATGAAAGAAGTGACTTCCTTTGGTTCACGTGCATTTGATGTAAGTTGCCGCCATGAATTCGAGAAAGTTTGTTTTTGCCTCCACCAGAATCATCCCAAGTCAGTCATGCATGTGTGAAGTATTCTATGGTCTGATAGACTGATCATCTTCATTCCATATGTATTCCCTAGCACACCAAGCCACTGATTGATTTGTTCAAGGAAGGGAAGTTCCTTCTTAAGAGCATGCCTTATGCAAGGACTTCAATATCCTCGATTATGGTTCCCCACCTGAACTCGGTAGTGTTTTATTATAAGACTACTGCGTGGTCATGCTTGTCTGGGACAGCGTGTTCACATGTGTGTAGCAGAACCGGCTCATGTTTTGGAGCTTTCTATCGTAGTTCATCTCCCGAGAATCTCACAATGTTATCTCGTCGATTTGTGTTGCAACTCTTGTTTTCAGACATGTGAGTCTGAAGCATCCTGTTTCTAACCAGATCTGAATCTCAGGCAGATATGATGGTTGGAACATTCCCAACATTTGCATCTTGTTCCTAGCTTGCACCCCATCGGGCCAATTTTCCATGGGCTGCCCTTCTCAGCAGTTGTTGTCAAAGAAAATCTTCAAAAGTGGACTTACCATGAGTCCCATCCATTTCCGGTGATAAGCAAAAATCATCCATGGCGTTGTCTTCAACAAGGTAGTCCACATCATCCATTCTAGCCCGAGTGTGCCGTTCTCCCGAACTCCGTCAAACAATCGTTTGTAAATTGCCTTAGGCTGGTATGAACAGCTCCAATGATCTCTATATCAAAAGTAATTCTTTTTTCCACTTAAGGGAATAACTCTATGAGTCACCTTCCCTTAGGTGCCCCGTTATGGAATTATGGCAATTATCTCCTCGCTACTTTGAAACCATGCACCATCTTACTAAAGCGTGGAACTGTTGCCTACCAAATTGAGCCCTTGTCATCTGCTTCTTCCCATTGCTCATGATGTGTGTGTCTCAGCTCAAGACATGTTCCTACGTCTCACTCCATGAGTTGATCTTGAGTGCTTGATCTTCCAGGAGATTGATTCATGTAGAGTTTCTGGCTGTCATCATCGTGCTGGATGAAGATCTCGAAAGCAAAGACGCCAAGATCAATTTGAAGCAATGGATCATGAAGATCGTGTTAGCTTTGTATCCCCTCTGTCTTCTTACCTCATGTCTTGAATCTCGGGACGAGAATCTTGTTTAATGGGGGTGAGTTGTCACAGCCCTAGCTTTAGCCTGTTGTGGACAAGTCTTGGTTGTTGCATCATGTTTAAATTTTGCCTAAACTTGAAATGGGGATGTTCAAACCCTAGCACCAAATGAAATCCAACTAGGATCAAAATGAAATATTTTCAATGAACCCAAAATGCTCTTTGGAAATGTTCATGGTAAAAACCTCTGCCAAAAATGATGAACATATTTCTAGTTCATTTCTGGATTTTTGAATTAACTCGTATTGTATTTGAATTGGGGCATTTAAATCCTACAAATATTTTAAATGCTCTAATAATTCTGAAACTAGTTGAGGGCTGTTGGGAATAATTTCAATAGTGCCCACAAATATTTCCAGGAGTTTTAAAAATGGTTTAGTTTTTAAACTAAATCAAAACAGAGGAAAATAAATAGAAAACAGAAACAGAATTAGAAAAGAGAGAGAGAAGGACTCACCTGGGCCACATACCTGGCCTGGCACTGTGCCGGCCTAGTCCACTGGCTACCGCCAGTCGTCCTCAACCTCGTGCCAGTGGGCATGAGGGCGTGTGCCCGCAGTGCGCTAGCACGCGCGCGGCCACCGACGGCCACTCCTGATTCTGTCGATGCTCTGGATGACTCCAGACGACGCCATGCACTCCCCTGGCCTCTCTCTCCCTCACCTGTGGCCTCTCCCCTCCTCTGTTCTCTCTCCCTCTCACCGGCCGAGCGCCACCCTTGCTGCCCCCGTATCCACCGGCCACCGTAGACCTCTCTGTCTTGTCCAAAGGCTCCGCATCGTCCCTCTCTTCATCCTCACCGAGCTACGCTTCGCTGGAAGCCCCCGAACGACCTCACCGAGCTCGTCTTCAACCTCCCCACGACGAGATCGCCTCCGCCGCCCCGCTCGCTTTGGACCTCCTCCGAGCTCGCCGACACCTCCAAACGACGCGGGGTGAGCCCCTCTTCGTTTCTCCCCTATCCCCGTCGCCCCGCACGTCCTCTAGCGCTAGCGCCGCCGTGCCCGAAACTCGCCGCCGCACAGCCATGTCACCTCCGTTGTTTCAGACGTTGTAGCTCGCGGGCGAGCACATCAACGTGCTCAGCGTCCCTCCACGAACCCGTAGCCACCAACCGTTTCCCTTCCCGAGCTCCGTGGCGCTGAACCCGCCGTTCCCGTAGCTCCAGCCGCCGTCGACTTAGGCCACCGGAGCTGCTGCTGCGTGCACCACCCAACGCGGACGAGCCTCCTCGTCGCGTAGAAGCCGTCCGCCGTCCATTTGGTCGCCGGAGACGCAATCCCACAGCCCGCCGCCACGTCTGTCCTCGCCGGCGTCGAGTCACCGGAGGGTTTGACCCGAGTTGACCAGGGTTGACCCCAAGGGTCATTAACATGTGGGCCCCAGCCCTGCTACCTTTGGGTTAAGTTTATATTTAAACTTAATTAACCAACTGTCTCACTGACTAGCGGGCCTAGGACCCACTGATAGTTTAGTTAGTACTAAATTAACGCTAATTAACCATGTTAATTAGTTGTGTCACTGACCGATGGGTCCCACTGGTCAGGTTTGACCTGGACCGCGCCTGTTGACCTGCTGACGTCACACCGACGTCGTGCTGACGCAGTAAAGCTTTTCTGGGATTTTAAATAAATCAGAAATGATTTATTTATTTTGGAAAATACCCAAAACTTCTAAAAATCATAGAAATTTAACCGTAACTCCAAATGAAATACTTTATATATGAACAATTATCAAAAAAATCCAATCTGTCCATCTGTAACATTTTAATGCATGTTAGAATAACTTTTGGCTACTATTTAGGACAAATCAAATGAATGGCATTTAAATAACCACATGTGGAGTTTGAATTTGAACCTTGGGTTCAAACCAACTTCATTTAATTGTGTTGCTAGTTGCATTAGCTCAATGAACATCATACTGCCATGCCACATTCATGCATCATATTGTTGCATTGCATTGATTGTGTTCTTTCTCTGTTTGCCGGTATTTGTCCCCTCTTAGTGGACGTAGTTCCGACGATGAGTTCGGTGACACCGATGAAGAGCTATACTATCTTCAGAAGTGCCAGGCAAGCAAAACCCCCTTGTTCATTCCGATACAATCCCACTCTCTCGCTCCTGCTCTCTTTTACTGCATTAGGAGAATAACAATTCAACTGTTACATGATGCGGTAGTTGAACCCCTTTCCTTTGCATGACCTGTCATTGCCACAGTAAATAGATGAAACCCACTAGCATGAGTAGGAGTTGTTTGAGCCCTGATGTGCCTACTCATTCATGCTTGTTTGTCATGCCTGCTACTGCTTAGAGTTGAGTCAGGTCTGGTTCATCGGGGATGAATTGGAAAGTGGTGAACATGTCCTACTGTGTATGAGCTAAGTGTGTGAACACGATTTGGTAAAGGTAGCGGTGAGAGGCCATGTAGGAGTACATGGTGGGTTGTCTCATTGAAGTCGTCCTCAGGAACTGAGATCTGTGTTTGTGATCCATGAACAGCTACTACCACACGTTGGGCCCTGAAATATGACCACGCTCGACTTATTAACCACCCATGTCCTCTGTCTAGGAGTTGCAAGTAGTTTCCGGTGTTTGTAGTATGCTGGAGGCCGTGCGCAGTGCTGACCCGAGGGGTGGGCTGTGATGTGGTAGGCACGTGGCCGGGTATGCCGGGAGCCCGTTTGGTGTCGCGGAACCCTGTACACATTGTTCGGGGCTGTATGTGGAAACCTCGGCCGGACTCCCTGCGGATGGAACCTGAATAGGCGATAAACCTGGACTAGAGACTTGTGTGGTTAGTCAGGTCATGGTCTACACCCACGTCGGCTTTCGCTTGAAGTCTGCCGAGCACATGTCGTGTGCAGACGCTAAGTGGTGGAAACATGTGTGAAGAAGTACACCCATGCAGTGTTATAAATGATCTATTCGAATAGCCGCGTCCACGGTAAAGGACCTCTGGGTTGCCTATACAGTTCATAGACAAGTGAAAGTGGATACTCTAAAATGCACAAGATAAGCGTGAGTGCTATGGATGGTGTTCTCGTAGGGAGACGGGAGCGGATCCATAGTGGTGTATTGATTGGTGAATATGTGGACTCATGTGCGCCATCTCAAAAGAGTTACTTGCAGTCATAGTACAGGATAGCCACCGAGTCAAAGTTGGCTTGCTGCAGTCAAACTCCACCACCCCTTTAATGATACTGATGCATATGTAGCTAGTTCTGATGTATGTCTTGCTGGGTACATTTGTACTCACGTTTGCTTAATTTATGTTTTTGTAGAGAGACTTCGGTCTCGCTAGTAGTTCCGCGTGGACTTCGACGTTTAGCTTGTTACTTAGCTACGATCTTGTGCCCACGTCAAGGTCTTGTAGATAGTCAGGCTTCTCAGCCTTTTTATTTTGTAGTGGTCTGTACTCAGACAAGTTAAGCTTTCGCTTGTGCTTGTTGCTTGTATGACTTGAATGCTGGGTCATCAGACCCATGTTTGTAATATCTGGCCCTTCGGAGCCTAATGAATAAATACTTTGAGTTGTAGAGTTTTGTTGTGATGCCATGTTGTATTTGCACATATCGAGCATATTGTGTGTATGATTTGAAATGCTTGGTATGTGTGGGATCCGACAACCTAGTTGTTTATCCTTGGTAGCCTCTCTTACCGGGAAATGTCTCCTAGTGCTTCCACTGAGGCATGGTAGCTTGCTACTGCTCCGGAACACTTCGGCTGGCCGACATGTGTCCTTCTTCGTTCCTGTGTCTGTTCCTTCGGGGAAATGTCACGCGGTGTCTACCGGAGTCTAGTTAGCCCAGCTGCTACAGCCCGGATTCACTCGCTGATGACCGACACGTTCGTTCCTGGGTCATGTATGCCTGTCCCTGTAAGTTAGTGCCACTTTGGGTTTACGACTAGTCATGTCGGCCCGGGTTCTCTACCATATGGATGCTAGCGACACTATCATATACGTGAGCCGAAAGGCGCAAATGGTCCCGGGCCAGGTAAGGTGGCACCCGTGGGAATACCGTGCGTGAGGCCACAAAGTGATATGATGTGTTACATGCTAGATCGGTGTGACTTAGGATCGGGGTCCTGACACCCTCGAACTCTCGATCCAGCTGAGTGTCGAGGGAGAGCTTTGTCAGCACGACGGTGTGATGACGGTGATGACGAAGCTACCGGCGCAGGGCTTCGCCTAAGCACTGCAACAATATGACTGAGGTGGATTATGGTGGAGGGTGGCACCGCACATGGCTAAGACAATGTCTGTTGTTGTGTTCTAGGGTGCCCCTGCCCCCGTATATAAAGGAGCAAGGGGGAGGCCGGCCGGCCCTTGGGGCGCGCCAAGGAGGGGAGGAGTCCTCCTCCTAGTAGGAGTAGGACTCCCCCTTTCCTAGTCCAACTAGGAGGAGGAAGGGGGAAGGAAGGAGAGGGAGAGAGGGAGGGAAAGAGGGGGCACCGCCCCCACCCCTCCTTGTCCAATTCGGACTCCAAAAGGGGGGGTGCGGCCAGCCCTATGGCCCCTCCTCTCTCTCTCACACACAAGGCCCATGTTGGCCCATTAGTCCCCCCGGGGGTTCTGATAACCCCCGGCACTCCGATAATTATCCGGTGACCCCCGGAACTCATCGGTGTTCGAATATAGTCATCCAATATATCTACATTTATGTCTCAGCCATTTCAAGACTCCTTGTCATGTCCGTGATCACATCCGGGACTCCGAACTATCTTCGGTACATCAAAACACATAAACTCATAATACCGATCGTCACCGAACGTTAAGCGTGCGGATCCTAGGGTTCGAGACCTATGTAGACATGACCAAGACACGTCTCCGGTCAATAATCAATATCAGAACCTGGATGTTCTTATTGGCTCCCACATATTCTACGAAGATCTTTATCGGTCAAACTGCATAACGTTATACATTGTTCCCTTTGTCATCGGTATGTTACTTGCCCGAGATTCGATCGTCGGTATCTCAATACCTAGTTCAATATTGGTATGGTACTTGTCTCTTTACTCATTAGTCACATTGCTTGCAAGGCTTATAGTGATGTGCATTAGCGAGAGGGCCCAGAGATACCTCTCCGACAATCGGAGTGACAAATCCTAATCTCGATCTATGCCAACTCAACAAGTACCATCGGAGACACCTGTAGAGCACCTTTATAATCACCCAGTTACGTTGTGACATTTGGTAGCACACTAAGTGTTCCGCTGGTATTCGGGAGTTGCATAATCTCGTAGTCATAGGAACATGTATAAGTCATGAATAAAGCAATAGCAATATACTAAATGATCAAGTGCTAAGCTAACGGAATGGGTCAAGTCAATCACATCATTCTCTAATTATGTGATCCCGTTAATCAAATGAAAACTCATGTCTATGGCTAGGAAACTTAACCATCTTTGATTCAACGAGCTAGTCAAGTAGAGGCATACTAGTGACACTCTGTTTGTCTATGTATTCACACATGTACTAAGTTTCCGTTTAATACAATTCTAGCATGAATAATAAACATTTATCATGATATAAGGAAATATAAATAACAACTTTATTGTTGCCTCTAGGGCATATTTCCTTCAAGACATCCCTCAAGTCATCTAAATGATCACGTGATCCATATCAACTAAACCATGCCCAATCATCATGTGAGATGGAGTAGTTTTCAATAGTGAACATCTCTATGTTGATCATATCTACTATATGATTCACGTTCGACCTTTCGGTCTTAGTGTTCCGAGGTCATGTTTGTACATGCTAGGCTCGTCAAGTTTAACCCGAGTATTTCGCATGTGCAAAGTTGTCTTGCACCCTTTGTATGTGAACATAGAGCTTATCACACCCGATCATCACATGGTGTCTCGGCACGACGAACTATCGCAACGGTGCATACTCAGGGAGAAGACTTATACCTTAAAATTTAGTGAGGGATCATCTTATAATGCTACCGCTGTACTAAGCAAAATAAGGTGCATAAAATACACACATCACATGCAATCAAAATATGTGACATGATATGGCCATCATCATCTTGTGCCTTTGATCTCCATCTCCAAAGCACCGTCATGATCTCCATTGTCACCGGCTTGACACCTTGATCTCCATCGTAGCGTCATTGTCTTCTTGCCAACTATTGCTTCTACGACTATCGCTAACGCATAGTGATAAAGTAAATCAATTACATGGCGATTGCATTTCATACAATAAAGCGACAACCATAAGGCTCCTACCAGTTGCCGATATCTTTTACAAAACATGATCATCTCATACAATAACGTACATCACATCATGTCTTGACCATATCACATCATAGCATGCCCTGCAAAAACAAGTTAGACGTCCTATACTTTGTTGTTGCAAGTTTTACGTGGCTGCTATGGGCTTCTAGTAAGAATCGTTCTTACCTACGCATCCAAACCACAAGGATGTTTCATCAAGTTTGTTGTTTTAACCTTCAACAAGGACCATCCGTAGTCAAATTTGATTCAACTAAAGTTGGAGAAACAGACACCCGCCAGCCACCGTTATGTAAAACAAGTTGCATGTCTGTCGGTGGAACCGGTCTCATGAGCGTGGTCATGTAAGGTTGGTCTAGGCTGCTTCATCCAACAAGACCGCCGAATCAAAATAAGACGTTGGTGGTAAGCAGTATGACTATGATCGCCCACAACTCTTTGTGTTCTACTCGTGCATATCATCTACGCATAGACCTGGCAGGGATGCCACTGTTGGGGAACGTAGCATGAAGTTTCAAAAAAATATCCTACTATCACGCAAGATATATCTAGGAGATGCATAGCAACAAGAGGGGGAGAGTGTGTCCACGTACCCTCGTAGACCAAAAGCGGAAGCGTTAGCTTAACGCGGTTGATGTAGTCGAACGTCTTCGTGATCCAACCGATCAAGCACCGAATGTACGGCACCTCCGAGTTCTGCACACATTCAGCTCGATGATGTCCCTCGAACTCTTGATCAAGCAAAGTGTCGAGGGAGAGTTTCATCAGCACGACGGCGTGGTGACGATGATGGTGATTTGATCCGCGCAGGGCTTCGCCTAAGCACTATGACAATATGACCGGAGGAGTAAACTGTGGAGGGGGGCACTGCACACGGCTAAGAAACAATTGATGTGCTTTGGGGTGCCCCCCTACCATTGTATATAAAGGAGGAGAGGGGAGGAGGCCGACCCTAGGGCAATATGTGTGGCATTCATCAATTTTTGGTCAAATTGAGGCTTGAGTAGGGCGTAGAAGACTCCTAGACTAGGTGGATTGAAGTTTGGTAGGAGGAAATTTAAATTTGGCACCCCTGGTAGTACTGGATCTAACAGAAGCAGTGGTTGGACCGTTGACCTCCACCTCGGGCGGTACTACCACTCCTCTGGAGCGATACTACCGCTCCCTTGAGGCAGTACTACGGCTCGGGATGCCAACTTCCTCTTCCCTCGTGTCTATCTTTGATCCATTTTGCTTCTTTTGTTTGGCTTATGCAATGTTTTACACCTGCTTTCCCTCGCTCTCTTTTGAGGGTTCCAGGTGATGGCAATTCTAAGCATCAAGTCTGTTGCATGTACCCCGAGCATCCTGGAGGGTCTAAGCGCTATCGCACTTCTGAGGGGGCTGGTGCATCTTCTAGTGCTCAAGTAATGCAGCCCAAGCAGACTACCAAGCAAGTTGCTAACAAGCCAAAGCCGAAGGTCAAGTCTGTGTCAAAGATGTCTGCTAAGGAGTTTTGTGTGGCTCGTCGCCGCAATCCGTATACCCAACCTCAAGATCCTGCTCTTATCAACCGCACCTTTTGGAGCAAGAAGCAGCGCTCTATCTATTTTGATGTGCTCAAAGCAAAGAAGAACCTGTTTGTGAGTGTCAGGTCCATTGACATTCCTTATTTGGAGAAGGATCGTGCCTACTTTGGAGAGGCTCTTGAGATGTGTGCTCAGCTGAATATCCTCAAGGTCATGGAGTTCAACAAGGATTTTGATGCTGACATTGTGGCTCAATTTTATGCCACTGTTCACCTAGTCACTGATGAGGAAAGGACTATGACGTGGATGACTAATGGCAAACTTCTCTCAGTCAAATGGAATGCTTTCATGGAACTTTTGGGATATGAGGACCAAGGGCTTGACAACCCGGTTGGCTTTCGCCCCCACAAGGAGACCACTTCGACTCACAAGTTTGCTCTTTGGCCCTATAGCACGGTGAAGATTTTTCCCGTCATGAAGAAGAAGACATATGAGTTGTTTCCTTTTCGGGACATTCTTCATTGCATCTTCAGGCACACTCTTTTCCCTCGGATTGGGAACTTGGATCAGGTACATTCCTACCTAGTGGATATGTTGCTCTTTTGTCAACATGAGAAGGGTGTAAACACAGGAGAATCTTTGGATGTTTCTCATGTCATGTGGTCGGAGCTCCTCTCTACCATCACTGAGCAAAGTGTCCCATCTATGGCCCCTTCCTCATGTTACTTATTCAGAAGACATGGGCACACACCTATCCTGATGTCACGTTTGAGACCGCTGACTTCATCTCTCATGAGATCGTTCGACTGAGACAGAAGAAGAACTGGGGTACTTCTGTTTCGGATACAGAGACTCCTTTGGGAGATGTTGAGGCTGAGGATGATGAGGATGACGAGTCGTATTATGAGCCCACTGGAGTGGAGCCATCTTGGGCTAAGAAGCTCAAGTTGAAGGTGAAGAAGTTGTTCTGTATGGAGGCTCACGGGCAGTATATGGCACATGTGTCAGAAAAGAAATCACGCAGTCGTCACAAGGTCCTTATTTGTTAGCTCGGAATAGAGGTTTTCAGTGGGTTAGAGGACAAGATCACTGACGAGGAGGAGTGGATCTCTCAGCACTGCCCCTGGACGGATTCAGAGACTAGTCAGCCTGCTGCTGCTGCCGATGACGGAGGCGAGAGCGACCACGCGGAGCTGTGAGGATGGGGATATCCCACGTTGCTATCACTTGTGATCGTTGTAGCACTCTTTGCCCTTTTGGTGTCTCGATGCCAAAGGGGGAGAGAGTTTAGGGGATTTTCTGAGTTGCGAGTGCGCCTTATTTGCGGTGTCTTTCTCTCTCGTGAACTCTTTTATCATCTGTTTGCTTTGGTTTGGTTTGTGGTTGTGAGACGTGGGTATCTTGTCATATGGTGTGAGGCATATGCTATGTTATCATTATACTTATGTTGTCTAGTATCTTGTTAGTATGTGAGTTTTATGCTTAACTTGTCTTATCCTTATGCTCACATGCTACTCCTTGCATCTTAGTTTACTTCTCCCATATCTCATAGATGCAAGTATTTCCGGTCTATAAAATATAGGGGGAGTGTTGATCCTAGTGTGTGTGCTTTGCATTCCAAAACCATTCTTAATTAAGTGCACACATCTAGGGGGCCTGCATTATCTTGTAGATTCTGGGCTTTGCTTATTCTCTTGTTATATCTCTATGCAAATCCCGTATTGTCATCAATCCACCAAAAAGGGGGAGATTGTTAGGGCATATTTCTCTCTCAGTGGTTTTGGTGATTGATGACAATGCTTTTGCGGAGTAATCATGTGCATTGAGCATAGATATTCTTTCATATGGCATGAGATGATTTCTACCCCTCGGTGTTTAAACGAGAAGATGGTGTTTTCTCCTTCCTTTCATTTTCGGTGGACTTGAGTCATAGGATATAAAGTACTATCAAGAGGTGGTCCGTATCAGAAAGGTTTGGGTGGAATCAACACATACACATCTCCTTTGCACCCCAAGTTCTTTCTCGCTTCCTTGGAGTGTTCTCCGTTGTGTTGGCAGTGGCTCGGGATGGAGCCAGCAGTAGTACCGCCTGTTGCAGCAGGCGGTAGTACCGCTCCAGTACTGCTCATACTACCGCCTCGATTCGGGACTCGAGTTTCTCGTGTCGGGTTTAGTGGTAGTCCAGCGGTGGTCCCACTGGCATACTACCAATGACCCCAACTGGTCCCATTTGAGCAGCGGCAGTAGGAGCAGTAGTACCGCTTATAAGCGGTAGTATTGTGCCTACCACCGCTCCTACTACCACTCGTGGCGTGTTCCTTCTGCCTCTCCCATGTGCTCTCATAGGACTCTGTGCTTCGTCCCCAACGTAGTACCGCTGGGGCAAGTGGCAGTGCCACTGCGGCAAGCGGTAGTACTGCTCCCTCTAGCGGTAGTACCGCGCGGTGCAGGCTGAGCACGGGAATAATGGTTGGATCTTTTTCCCCACTATATAAAGGGGTTCTTCTTCCTCAAGAAGACCACCTCTTCCTCCCCCAAACTTCATTGTTGCTCCAAAGCTCATTTTTGCCCGATCTCTCTCCCTAGCCAATCAAACTTGTTGATTTTCTACGGATTGGCTGAGAAGACCCCGATCTACACTTTCACCAAGAGAAATTTGATTCCCCCCACTAATCCCTTGCGGATCTTGCTACTCTTGGGTGTTTGAGCACCCTAGATGGGTGGGGTCACCTCAGAGCCACATTCCATTGTGGTGAAGCTTTGTGGTGTTGTTGGGAGCCTCCAATTAAGTTGTGGAGATTGCCAAAACCTTGTTTGTAAAGGTTCGGTCGCCGCCTTCAATGGCACCACTAGTGGAATCATGGCATCTTGCATTGTGTGAGGGCCTGAGGAGAATACGGTGGCCCTAGTGGCTTCTTGGGGAGCATTGTGCTTCCACACCGCTCCAACGGAGACGTACTTTCTCTCAAAGGGAAGGAACTTCGGTAACACATCCTCGTCTCCACCGGCTCCACTTCTGGTTATTTCTTACCTTTACTTTGTGCAAGCTTTACTTGTGTATTATCTCTAGCTTGCTTGTGTTGCTTGTGTTGCTTGCATCATATCGGTTGCTCACCTAGTCGCAAATCTAGACAACCTATATGTTGCAAACCCTAATTTGTTAAGAAAAGCTTAAAATTGCTAGTTGCCTATTCACCCTCCCCCCTCTAGTTAACCATATCGATACTTTCAGATTGCCATTGCTTCTTTCTTCTTCCTTGCGTATGCTTGGTTTTGCTTGCCTTGATAATTCGTTTGCTTATAAAATGCCTATGCATAGGAGGTATGTTAGACTTAAATGTGTTTGTCACGTGTTTTATGATGCTCTCTTTGTGCTTAAATTTTTGTCTTTCATGTGAGCACCAATGAAATTTCAAAGCCTATCTTAATGGTTATAAAGAAAGAGCTTGTTGGGAGATAACCCAATTTGTTTTCTTTTTTGTTTTGTTGTGTTCACACAATTATGCTACTTTTATGATTCTATTTTTATGTTTTAATTAGTGTTTGTGCCAAGTGAAGCCTTTGGGACGATTTGGTTGATAATTGACTTGATTCTGTGAAAAAACAAAAACTTTGCGCCCAGTACTGGAATTCTTTAAATTCACTGGAACATGATAAACTTTTGATCTTTTTACACATTATTGATATACAAGTTTCCCACGTTTTTCTCAATTTTTGAAAATGTTTGGAGTTACAGAAGTATTGCATTTGTTCAGATTGTTACAAATTATTCTTTTTTTTATAGATTCTGTTTTCGTTGCATAGTTTGCTTATTTTAATGGTGTTATGGATTATATCGGGGGATATAAGTCATGGAGAAGTTAGAATACAGTAGGTATTATGCAATAATAAAATATGAAAGGGTTGACAACAGTACCTAGAGTTTATGATTTTCTTGTTGTACTAATGGATCTCACGAGGTTTCTGCTAAGTTTTGTGTGCTGAAGTTTTCATGTTTTGGGTGAGATCACGATGGATGAAGGAATAAGGAGCGGCAAGACCCAAAGCTTGGGTATTCCCAAGGCACCCAAGGTAATATTGTAGGACCACCAAGAATCTAAGCTTGGGGATGCCTCGAAAGGCATCCGCTCTTTCATCTACAATCCATCGGTACATTACTTGGAGCTATATTCATCACATCATATGAGTTTTGCTTGGAGTGTTGTGTATTATAAGAGTCTTTGCTTTGTTTCCTTTTTAGTTTGCCACAATCATTGTTTGCTGCACACACCTTTTGAGAGGGACACACATCTATTCGCGATTTGTTAGAATACTCTATGTGCTTCACCTATATCTTTTGAGCTAGGTAGTTGCTCTAGTGCTTCACTTATACCTTTTAAAATATTTTCACTCTCATGCTTCATTTATATCATTTTGAGAGTATAATAAATAGTAATGGCAACATGCACAGGTTATGAAATTGTTCCTAATATGACAGGTATTCCAGAGGGATATAATAAAAAGTTTCATGTAGATCACCGAATATGATAAGTTTGATTCGTTGCAATAGTTTTGCGATATAGAGATGGTAATATGTGGGTTGTAGTAGTGAATAATTGTGGTTTACTAAGAATATTGGTGTTAAGGTTTGTGATTCCCAAAGCATGCACGTATAGTCTTTGTTAGGACCGAGAGTATATTGACCAGAGGGGGGTGAATGGGAGATTCAAAATTTCTTTCGAAAGTTTTCAAACTTATCCCAATCACAGCAGCTGAATAGAGTATCGAAGGAAATGAACTAAATCAATCTTCTTCGTCAGAGGCATATTCATTGACGAAAGCATTGATAACAGTACGAGCTTGGGAAATCACAGGTTTAACTACAATGAGAGTAATACAACATGCAAACATATGTAGGAGAATGAGACACAACATGGTACACACTGAAACAAAAGACTATGGAGTGATTTCAGAAGTGGATCCGAGGAATATGATGATAACGAATGAACACAGGCAATGAGAATGAAACAGGATGAACACAGGTACACAAGACGATGACAACAGAATGAAATGATCACATAAACTGTCGACACAAAGCACGAACAAAAACTTCTAAATGAAATGCAGTAGAGTAGATTGAACCAGTGGTGCTCGATGGCGACAAAGAGATTTGGTAGACCAGTTCACCCGTCTGCCAAAGGGCTACGTTTGGTTGGAGGGGTTGTGACTTAACAAGGATGATAAACTCTCTTCACCCTCTTCTCCTTCAAGCAGAGCTGGTCAGACTCAGGTTGATTTCACTCGTGGTAGATCCTTGTTGGCGATCTCCAAACCTTCGGTCGACCTTTGCGAACAACAATCACTCTTGGTTGCTGAAGATCAGGCTCGGTGAAGATAACAACTCTTCAACACTCGAGCCGAAACCTATCCATCTAGAGAGTGCGCAGCTCTCAAGAGCAATAGGTACAAGAACTCTCACTCATAACTACTGTGATGCTAAACCATTGTCTAAGTTTCGGCTCTTGGGTTTTCTCTTAGTGGATCTTAATCTCAAATCACTCGGAGAGGGGTTGCTCAAATCAATCTTCTCATAAATCTCAAGCAAAGCAGCCGCCGGACAAAGCCGGCGTGGGGTGGCTACTTATAGCCGCAGCCTTCCCAGATGGGAAATGATCAAATTAGACATCAGGTTTAGCCAATGACGGAATGACACGAGTCCAACGGTCGGATTTGAGCACAACGGTAACATTTGTTGCGGAGCAAGTAATGCTAACTCCTCGGTCAAAGGCAAATCTCTCCCAGTGAAGAAGATTACAGTCTCTTGCTGGCAAGTATTTGCTCAGAACCCAAAGATATTTCTCTCACAACTTTCATAGGTTTTGGCTAAACATCACAGCGGATCTAAGCATCAAGAACCTATACCCCTCTTAATAGTATGGAGGTCCTATGACTCAAGAGAAAGAAAGAAGAACAACGAAATGAACAATACGTCTTCACCTCGTCTTCGACTTCCATCGTTGCAGTCAATTTCTTCGGACGACAGTACCGAGTCAAAAGCTTTGCTTCAGAAGTAATCTTTCGAGGGGTCGATTTCTTCACATCAATCTTCTTGAATAAAAACCAATCATGTCTTTTCAAAATATAATGTCTAAAGAAAGTTATCCCTACAAAATCATATAGTCTTTTCATGCTCCATCTTCTTAACACAAATTATTTATCATGCACAACCCCGATGACAAGCCAAGCAATTGGTTCAAACTTTTTAACACGCTTCAGCTTTTTCAACTCTCACGCAATATATGAGTGTAATCCATGGATATAGCACTATGGGTGGAATAGAATATGATGTTACAGGTTGTGTGGAGAAAAGAAAATGGAGAAAGTCTCACATTGACGAGGCTAATCAACGGGCTATGGAGATGCCCATCAATTGATGTCAATACAAGGAGTAGG
The DNA here is from genome assembly GCF_018294505.1 of Triticum aestivum. Lineage (NCBI taxonomy): Eukaryota > Viridiplantae > Streptophyta > Magnoliopsida > Poales > Poaceae > Triticum > Triticum aestivum. The sequence goes on from NC_057796.1 coordinate 150,705,296, forward strand.
GATTACCATGCAACGGATGTACTAGAGCTATAAGTGTATGAAAGCTCAAAACAAAACTAAGTGGGTATGCATCCAACTTGCTTGCTCATGAAGACCTCAGGTATTTGAGGAAGCCCATCATTGGAATATACAAGCCAAGTTCTATAATGAAAAATTCCCACTAGTAATATGTGAAAGAGACAAAATACGAGACTCGCTGTCATGAAGAACATGGTGCTACTTTGAAGCACAAGTGTGGAAAAGGATAGTACCATTTTCCCTTATCTCTTTTTCTCTCATTTTTTAATTATTTTTTCCGGATTTTTTTGGATCTTTGGCCTCTCTTTTTTTATTTTCGTCCGGAGTCTCATCCTGAATTGTGGGGGAATCATAGTCTCCATCATCCTTTCCTCACATGGGACAATGCTCTAATAATGATGATCATCACACTTTTATTTACTTACAACTCAAGAATTACAACTTGATACTAGAACAAAGATATGACTCTATATGAATGCCTCCGGCGGTGTATCGGGATGTCCAATGATCTAGCGTGACATGTATAAAAAATATGAACGCTGGCCAAGCCACAAATAATATGTCAGCTATATGATCATATAAAGCAATATGACAATGATGATATGTGTCATAATAAAATGGAACCTTGGAAGTTGCATGGCAATATATCTCGGAATGGCTATTGAAATGCGATAATAGGTTTGTATGGTGGTTTTTTTAGGAAGATATAAGGTGGCTTATGTGTGAAAGAGCGTATCATATCACGGGGTTTGGATGCTCCAGCAAAGTTTGCACCACAACTCAAGATGATAAAGGGCAATGCACAGTACCGAAGAGGCTAGCAAAATGCAGAAAGGTGAGAGTGCGTATAATCCAAGGACTCCCATTAGTCATAAAGAACTCAGATACTTATTGCAAAAGTTTATTAGCCCTCGAAGCAAAGTACTACTATGCATGCTCCTAAGGAGATAGATTGGTAGGGAAAGACCATCGCTCATCCCCAACCGCCACTCATAAGGAAGACAATCAATAATAAATCATCCTCCAATTTCATAGCATAACGAGAGACCATAAGTGCATGCTTCGAGAATCACAAACCTTAACACAAATATTCTTACGAAACCACAATTACTCACTAGCATGACTCTAATATCACCATCTTTATAACTCAAAACAAATGCAATGAATCAAACTTCTCATATATTCAATGATCTTTCTGAAAGTTTTGTTATATCCCTCTTGAATACCTATCATATTAGGACTAAATTCATGACCCAAGAAAATTGCCATACTATTCATAAGACTCTCAAAATAATATAAGTGAAGCACGAGAGTTCATGAATTTCTTTAAAATATAACCACCGCCATTCACTAAAAAGATATAAGAGAAGCACTAGAGAAACTACCTAGCTCAAAAGATATAAGTGAAGCACATAGAGTATTCTAACAAATTCACGATTAATGTGTGTCCCTCTCAAAAGGTGTGTCCAGCAAGGATGATTGTGGCAAACTATAAAGCAAAGACTCATATCATACAAGACGCTCCAAGCAAAACACATATCATGTGGTGAATAAAAATATAGCCTCAAGTAATTTACCGATGGATTGTAGACAAAAGAGGGGATGCCATCCGGGGCATCCCTAAGCTTAGATACTTGGTTATCCTTGAATATTACCTTGGGGTGCCTTGGGCATCCCCAAGCTTAGGATCTTGACACTCCTTATTGCTAGTCCATCAAAACTTCACCCAAAACTTGAAAAACTTCACAACACAAAGCTCAACAGAAAACTCGTGAGATCCGTTAGTGAAACAAAGCAAATCAGCACTTTTAGGTACTATTGTAAAGTCATTCTGATTTTATATTTATATTATGTCTACTGTATTCTAACTTCTCCATGGTCCATAACCCCCGATACAACCCATAGATTCATCAAAATAAGCAAACCACACAATGAAAAGAGAATCTGTCTAAAACAGAACAGTCTGTAGTAATGTGTATCAATAAAGTGTAAAATGTTCAGAGTTTTTCGTCACTCCAGTGATTTTTAACAATTCTGCTACTCGACATAGAAGTTTCTCTTTTTTCACAGAATCAAATCAACAATCTTCCAAACCATCCCAAAGGTCTTACTTGGCACAAACACTGACTAAAACACTAAAACACAATCATAACAGAAGTATAATTGCATATTTATTGAAAAACAGAAGAAAGAGCAAAAACATAAAAAATAAAATTGGGTTGCCTCCCAACAAGTGCTATTGTTTTACGCCCCTAGCTAGGCATATTGCATAGATCTAGGTATTGTAGTAAATGTGAGGGAGATCATCCATGCTCATCTCATATTCTTTCCTTTCAGGAGCAAGGTTCCTTTGTGGCAAGCAAAAATAATCAAAAGGGGTAAATTTAATAGCATACAGATCTATAAGATCAAGTTTAGGAGGAGGAGGTTCCTCCTTTGGCCCTTTATATGTGATTACTATCTCTTCATTATAAATGTTCCTTTGATTATGATCTCTAAGCTTTTCTTTGAGAACACTCCCTAGCCCATTATTTTATATAGAAAAATTACCATTGAGTTCAGAAATTTTATCAATTAAAATAGATGGGGGAACTTTTTTCCTTAGATTTTCAATTTAAGCAGCATAATCTGGAGATTGTAATCTCTAGATCTCTTCTTGATTAAAAAGGATCTTCTCTATAGGAGGGCAACCACAACTTGTATTGTAATGAGAAAATATTTCACGTGCTTCTTTCATAATATGTCCAAATTCATAAGCTAGAAATATAGTGGTAACACGCTTAACGGAAGGATCATGAATATTAGAGAAATCTAGAAGGATCCTTTTTAGGGATGGATGCATGTGAACAAATTGCCTTTCAACTTCAACTATTAAGCAAAGATATTGCATCTGCAAGACTAGAAGTTTTGTTAAGAATTGACCCTCCTAGAAGTCTGGTTGGAGGGGTTGTAACTTAACACGGAAGATAAACTCACTTCACCCTATTCTCCTTCAACACAGAGCTGATCAGACTCGGGTTGATTTCACTCGTGGTAGATCCTTGTCGGCGATCTCCAAACCTTCGGTCGACCTTCGCGAACCACAGTCACTCTTGGTTGTTGAAGATCACACTCGGTGAAGACAACAACTCTTCAACACTCGAGCTGAAACCTATCCGTCTAGAGAGTGCGCAGCTCTCAAGAGTAATAAGTACAAGAACTCTCACTCAGAACTACCATGATGCTAAACCACTGTCTAAGTTTGGGCTCTTGGGTTTTCTCTCGGTGGATCTTAAACTCACATCACTCGGAGAGGTGTTGCTCAAATCAATCTTCTCAGAAATCTCAAGCAGAGTAGCCGCCAGACAAAGCCGGCACGGGGTGGCTATTTATAGCTTTAGCCTTCCCAGGTGGGAAATGACCAAATTAGACATATGGGTTCAGCCAATGATAGAATGACGCGAGTCCAATAGTCGGATTTGAGCAGAACAGTAACATTTCTTGCGGAGCAAGTAATGCTAACTCCAGGGTCCAAGGCAAATCTCTTGCAGCAAAGAAGATTACAGTCTCTTGCTGGCAAGTATTTGCTCGGAACCCAAAGAAATTCCTCTCACAACTTTCATAGGTTTTGGCTAAGCATCACAGCGGATCTAAGCATTGAGAACCTATACCCCTCTTAATAGTACAGAGGTCCTATGACTCAAGAGAAAGAAAGAAGAACAATGAAATGAATACTACGTCTTCACCTTGTCTTCGACTTCCATCTCTGCAGTCAATTTCTTCGGACGACAGTACCGAATCAAAAGCTTTCCTTCAGCAGTAATCTTTCGAGGGGTCGATTTCTTCACATCAATCTTCTCGACTATTGTAATGCCCCGAGACCGACGCTCCAGACGGCTTCCATATTTTTCGTTATCGTTGTGTGTATTTATTTGTTTGTTGCATTTCATCATGGCATCATCCGCATTGCATCAGCACCTCGTTGCCGTCATTGTTTTTAAAACTTGCATCCGCTCGTAGTTGCCGTGTCGCCCCTTGCTTTCGTTGACCGTTCTGAGTCAAACCTTGTTATTCGTTTGCCCTCTTGCCTAAACCGGAGTCTCTCTGTACAGCGCACAAACCCCCTTGTGTGCGCGTCCGAAGCTGTCCCGAACCCGAACCGGACTTTCGTTACCATTGGGTCCGTATCATCCCCAAACATCTATAAAATATCTCTATTTTCTTAATTGGACTTCCTAACCTATATTTTCTCAGTCGTCCGATTTTAATCGGATGATCCAAATACCCCTTTCTTTCCCTATATAAAGACCTCTAATCTAAATATGGACAAACCCTAACTTCTAGGAAGATGTCCCATCCATCCTCCTGCCCGCCGCCACTCTCTACCAAATTCCCCTCGGGATCCATCCCCAACCTACCAGCCTCCTCCTTCCCGATCGAGACAGCCAAGCCTCCAGCTTCTCCTCGATTTCCCACAGCCGTGCCGTGCCCCTTCCACCACCACCAGGCGACCCCGCGACCTCTCCTCCCCCTCCTGTGTTTTCCCCCCTCTCTCTCTCTCACGGTGGCCATCTCTCTCTCCTTCACAGGAATGAGCAGGAGCTCGCCAAGCTCCATGGCGCCGCCTCCATTGTCCTGCTTCGTCCGGCGACCCCCGAGAAGCAAGCCGGACCCTGAGCTCTTTCTTCCACGCCCGCTCTGCCAAGTCCCTCGTCTGGTTCGAGCCAGAGCTCGCCTTCCGCTCGCAAGCACCCGAGGCCCTGCCTCGTCCTCGTCGTCCGCGTCTTCCGCGCCAAGCCCCGTCTCCGTCTGGCCGGCAACGAGCAGTAGCTCGCCGGAGCACGAGCTCCATTGGCTCCCGCCGCTGGCCTACTATGTTCAACACTGGAGACTGCCAGATCCGGCCGTGTTGGGTCGGATCCTCATGTCCCTGCCATCCACGTGCCGCCGGGGGCCACCTCCCCGCCAAGTTCGCCACCGCCGCTCCCCTGCTACCTCCGCTGCCGTTCCCGAGCTCCCCTGCTTCGTCCCCTGCCTCTCTGCTTCGGGCGAGCAAGGAGAGCGCTTGCGTGACCCAGGCCGCTGGCGCACGTGCCCGCGTGGGCCACAAGCACGCCCGAGGCCCAGATCTGCGCCGCTTGGGCCTCCTCCTCTCCAGATGGGCTTGGCCCATGGGTGAGCAGCCCCAGCCCTCCCCTGTGCACTTTGGGCCAGCCAGTTTCGGCCCCTATAGTGTTTTTTCCTCTGGACGGATTTAATCAATTATCCCAGGATTTATTGTTTTGCAGAAAAACCCTCTTTGTCATGCATATAATAACTTAATAACCATGCATCATTTGTAAAAACATTATATATGAAAAATGCTCAGAATTTCATCTAGTTTCATAATATGCTGCTTTCATCCATGTTAAAATGTTTAAACTTGTTGTTTGCTTTAATTTTGCTAAATGCCAAGTTAAAATGATTTATTCCATAACTAAATAACCGTAGCTCCAAATTTAATAAACTTTATATGTAAATGGAGTGGAAAAATGCCTAGTTTAACATGGTGCACCTATTTTGCATGTTTAAGAACTCTAAAATATGGTTTAGGGAAGAACAGTACCATAACCAAAATATGCAAATGGGGATTTTCCGGAATTGTTGTTTGTTGTTCCGGCCTCATTTAAACTTGCCTAGATAGATAGTATTACTATGCTTCACCTCTTGCCATGTTTAATAACATTTAATATTGTTGGGTACATAAACGAGATAGAACTAAATAATTGATGTGGTGTTTCGTCAATATGCAACTTGTTACATATTGAGCTCCACTTAATTTGTAGTATTGTTTGTGCACTTTGCCATGCCATGCCTCATTAAATCGGACATGCATCATACTTGTTTGTGCATCATGCCATGTGTATGTGGTGGTTGTTTACTATGTTGTTTGTTTCTTTCCGGGTTGCTTCTCTCGTTAGCTTCGGTTTCGTTCCGGAGTTGTGAGGATTCGTTCGACTACGTCCGTTTGTCTTCTTCATGGACTCGTTCTTCTTCCTAGCGGGATCTCAGGCAAGATGACCATACCCTCGAAATCACTTCTATCTTTGCTTGCTAGTTGTTCACTCTTTTGCTATGCCGCGCTACCTACCACTTGCTATATCATGCCTCCCATATTGCCATGTCAAGCCTCTAACCATCCTTCCTAGCAAACCGTTGTTTGGCTATGTTACCGCTTTTGCTCAGCCCCTCTTACAGTGTTGCTAGTTGCAGGTGAAGTTGAAGCTGGTTCCATGTTGGAACATGGATATGTTGGGATATCACAATATCTCTTATTTAAATTAATGCATCTATATACTTGGTAAAGGGTGGAAGGCTCGGCCTTATGCCTGTTGTTTTGTTCCACTCTTGCCACCCTAGTTTCCATCATACCGGTGTTATGTTCCTTGATTTTGTGTTCCTTACGCGGTTGGGTGATTTATGGGACCCCCCTTGACAGTTCGCTTTCAATAAAACTCCTCCAGCAAGGCCCAACCTTGGTTTTAACATTTGCCACCTAAGCCTTTTTCCCTTGGGTTCTGCAGACTCAAGGGTCATCTTTATTTTAAACCCCCGAGCCAGTGCTCCTCTGAGTGTTGGTCCAACCTGTCAGCCGCCGGTGGCCACCAAGGGCAACTCTGGGCTCGCCTACCGGAAGTTTGGACAATCCGGTGTGCCCTGAGAACGAGATATGTGCAGCTCCTATCAGGATTTGTTGGCACATTCGGGCGGCTTTGCTGGTCTTGTTTTACCATTGTCGAAATGTCTTATAATCGGGATTCCGAGACTGATCGGGTCTTCCCGGGAGAAGGAATATCCTTCGTTGACCGTGAGAGCTTATAATGGGCTAAGTTGGGACACCCCTACAGGGTATAAACTTTCGAGAGCCGTGCCCGCGGTTATGTGGCAGATGGGAATTTGTTAATGTCCGGTTGTAGAGAACTTGACACTTCACTTAAATAAAATGCATCAACCGCGTGCGTAGCCATGATGGTCTCTTTTCGGCGGAGTACGGGAAGTGAACACGGTTTGGGTTATGTATGGACGTAAGTAGTTTCAGGATCACTTCTTGATCACTTATAGCTTCACGACTGTTGCGTTGCTTCTCTTCTCGCTCTTATTTGCGTATGTTAGCCACCATATTTGCTTAGTGATTGCTGCAGCTCCACCTCATTACCCCTTTCCTACCCATAAGCTTAAATAGTCTTGATCTCGCTGGTGTGCGATTCCTGAGTCCTCGTAACTCACAGATTCTACCAAAATAGTTGCAGGTGCCGATGATACCAGTGCAGGTGATGCTTCTGAGCTCTAATGGGAGTTCGGCGAAGACCTTGGCCATTACTGTGTTTCGTTTTCCTGTTGATCAGTGGTGGCACCCAGTTGGGGACGATCAGGGATCTAGCATTTGGGGTTATCTTCTTTTCGTTTGGATTTGACTGTAGTCGGTCTATGTGTGTATTTTCAATTATGTATGAATTTATTTATGTATTGTATGAAGTGGCGATTGTAAGCCAACTCTCTTTATCCCATTCTTGTTCATTACATGGGATTGTGTGAAGATGACCCTTCTTGCGACAAAACCTACAATGCGGTTATGCCTCTAAGTCGTGCCTCGACACGTGAGAGATATAGCCGCATCGTGGGCGTTACAACTATATGACTTCAACAAATATGGCTTGTTCTTCTCTGCAACGCAGATCTACTTCGGTGAAGTTCCACGAACTCAGCACCGGAGACATCATTTTCTTCAGTTGTGTATGGATTTTTTCTCTCCGTATGCACTAGCAAACAAATCAGTCCATACCTGTTTCTGTCAACAATATCCAACACACAAGGTAGGCAGATATTGCACCAACAATCTCCCCCTTTTTGGATGATTGTTGACAAAATAGATCACATCGAAGGATAGATGATGAATGAAATGTAATGCAAAGAATAATGAAAGTCGAGAGATAAGTATGAAGATAAATTAATCTCCCCCTTAAGATATGCTTCAGATCACGAAGAACCGGAGAAGATGAGATTTTTCTTCGTGAAAGTGTCATTGTCAAATGATCTTATACTTGACTTCTTTCAATGCACTCGACGGTGTGTGAGGTGATTCCTGTCACAAAATCTTCGAAGACAACTAGATTTGAAAGAAGCTTCGAAAGATTTGTGACGAAGGATATAGCATGAGGGTTTTCTCGGAACACAAATTTGATCCACACGAGATGTAGTTTTCATGCATGTTAGATATTCAATATAATCAGAGCAAGAAAATAAATAAAAGGAAATGCTCGGAATGGATATGCTTCAGATGTGGTTTCCGTACAAATCAGAATATAACGCGAGAGATAATTGCGAAGGAAAGACACTTTGTCAGTGAATCATATGGCCTTTACGTAAGGCATAAAAGTTTAGACTGGCATTCTCTTCCTGCAAGGTTAAATAATAAAAGATAATAATCAGCGCATATCCAACCACAACAGTTAAGTCTTTTAGTACTAGAAGTACTTATCCAACTTAGTATCATCACATGATGATTTCCTGTTCTTCTTCGAGGAGAAAATATATTCCCCTTAAGATAGATAATTATCGAAGATGATCATTCACAGGAAAAACACATTCGATGGTACCTGCAGACATATAGTGTGAAACAAATTATATTGTAGGCGGGGGTTATTAACATTACATGACGTCTGATGTTTCAACACCACATGCAGTGTGATAAGTTCATGAAGCAAATTGTTCGAGGGAAAACCAAAATGCAAAGAAAAACACCCTGCAAACCCCAATAAAATATCACTAGATGTAACTCTCCCCCCTTTTGTCAACAAGTGTCAAAAAGGAAAGAGAAGACATACGAGGAACTACTCTGTGGGAGTATCTTCCAAATCAGAATTAAAACCACTCGATGAATCAATGTCTGAAGAATGAGGAATGGTCGAGGCAGAAGCAGGGATGGCAGCCTTGGCTCTGGAAGACTTGGAGCAATGAACATCTGGCTTGAAGATAAGAGTGTCGGTTTTATCTACAACTTCATCATGGCCGACAAACAACAGATCCATTGAAGTAGAATGCTGTGGGAGCACTGGAGTTTGTCTCCGGATGCGCAGAACAGCAAGCAAGTCTAGGTAGTCATACTCCTTCATGATGCCCTTTTTAGCTAAATCCTTGCAAGAGTAAGGCTTCCTCAATAAGGTCCATGAGTGTTTCCTTGCATCCTTCTCATGCAAAATAATTTGGCGAGTGTGATTATGAATCAGATTCAACTTGGTCATTAACTCCACCTTTTCTTTTCTATCCAGCTTAATGTGGCTTTCCAGTGTCCGCTGTATGCGAATACAAATCTCATAAAGAGATGAATTTTCCTTTCAAGGGATTACAACCTTGGCTTCCTTGACCTTCAGGGCATTTTCCGACATAGAAGCATTTGCAGTAGTATCAACAGGTTCCTTCCCTTTTCCACTATCCTTCACAATGCGCAGAGTGTCACGAACTGGTGGCATGAATACTTTCAGAATGTAAGCCCAGAAGAATTTCTCATTGGTGAGCTGCTCGACAGCGAACATGATCCATGGAGCATAAGGCTTCAATGACTGAGGGACTATCTGCTGCACATGCGAGGTTTCGAATGAAAAGGTCAGGAATGTCGACCTTAATTCCTTGAGACATGGCCAAAAGTGCATTTCCCACAATGCCTTTGATGGAATTCGGTATGTTCATTGGCGTGATAGTATTGCACAGAATGTGAAATACTACTTTGTTGTCATAAGCCAACTTCTTCGGATCAACATCAATGCATTCGTCACCAACCATGGTGGGATCCATCGGGGTGTGGAGTTGTGATTCGAACACTTCCCACAAATGCAGTATGTGCTCTCTGTCCTTCTCAAACTCACATCGAGGAAGATTTATCAAGGCCAAAAAATGATCTACCGAACATTTGATCCTTTCTTTGCCAGTCATCCATTCAAGCGTCCAGGATGAAGTGTTTCCAAGTTCTCCTGAGATATATAGTGTGGCATAGAATTGACAAATAACTTCCTTGTTCCAGCCATGATTAAGGTGCATGAATCCCTTCAGAAAAGCATGTTCAATATGATCAATTGCATTATGGAAGCAGGGCATTTCTTTGAGCTCGGTGAAGTTTAATATCTTATGATTGAAAATTATGTTCTTGCCAAACAGGATCCGAGCATAATAGACAGCTTGTTCTTCAGTCCAGAACCTTGGTGACAATGACGTCCTTTCTCCATCGTAAGGGCTGATCCCAAAGAATGCAAGCTTTGAGAGATGAAGTTGTTCGTTGAATGCAGTGCCATTGGGGCCATACCCAGCTGGGAATAGCGGAAATGATTCCTGGGGATTTTTCCGATTTTCTTCATCGCTGAACATCATCAGAGGCTGGCACATTCTCATCGATAGGCTTTAATGGAGAAAGTGGGTTTTTAGCTTTCACGGGCTGATGGCATGGGAGCACTAGTCTGACCTTCAATTTCCTTCGTTGGAACTCCTTTAGCGGCTTTCTCATTCTCAGGCACTAGGGACTTTTCTTTTGGTGAACTCACAATGGGAGGAGGCATAACCACTCCTTCGGTCACTTGAGTCCCTACATTTTCTCCTTCGATCTGCTGGGGCAAAACTGGTGGTTGATACGTCTCCAACGTATCTATAATTTTTTATTGTTCCATGCTGTTATATTATCAATCTTGGATGTTTTATAATCATTTTATAGTCATTTTATATCATTTTTTGGTACTAACCTATTGACATAGTGCCAAGTGCCAGTTGTTGTTTTTTCCATGTTTTTACATCACAGAAAATCAATACCAGACAGAGTCCAAATGCCACGAAACTCCACGGAGATTTTTTATGGGCCAGAAGGAACACAACGGGCCCTGGCTGTGCCTGGAGGTGCCCCTAGGGGGGCACAACCCACCAAGGCGCGCCAGGAAGTCCAGGTGCGCCCTGGTGGGTTGTGCCCACCTCGGGTGTCCCCCGGACCGCCTCTTTGCTCTATAAATACCCCAATATTCCAGAAACCCTAAAGGCATCGAAAAAATATTCATCCAGCCACTGCAGAGTCCAAAACCACCAGATCCAATCTAGGCACCATCTCGGATGGGGTTCACCACCTCCATTGGTGCCTCTCCGACGATGTGTGAGTAGTTCTTTGTAGACCTTCAGGTCCGTACTTAGTAGCTAGATGGCTTTCTCTCTCTCGCTGGATTCTCAATGCAATGATCTCTTATCCGTATGATGTAACTCTTTTGCGGTGTGTTTGTTGGGATCGATGAACTTTGAGTTGATGATCAGATCTATCTTTTTATATCCATGAAAGTTATTTGAGTTTCTTTGCTCTCTTATATGCATAATTGCTTATAGCCTCGTATTTCCTCTCTGATATTTGGGTTTTGTTCGGCCAACTTGATATATTTATCTTGCAATGGAAAAGGTGCTTTGTAGTGGGTTCGATCTTACGGTGCTTGATTCCAGTGACAGAAAGGGAACCGACACGTATGTATCGTTGCTACTAAGGATAAAACGATGGGGTTTATCTCTACATAGATAGATCTTGTCTACATCATGTCATCGTTCTTATTGCATTACTCCGTTTTTTCATGAACTTAATACACTAGATGCATGCTGGATAGCGGTCGATGTGCGGAGTAATAGTAGTAGAAGCAGGCCGGAGTCGGTCTACTAATCTTGGACGTGATGCCTATATAATGATCATTGGCTGGATATTCTCATGATTATTTGAAGTTCTATCAATTGCCCAACAGTAATTTTTTTACCCACCGTTTGCTATTTTTCTCGAGAGAAGCCACTAGTGAAACCTACGGCCCCCGGGTCTTCCTTCTCATATATTTGCCTTTGGGAACTACTCTTTTTCCTTGCATTTATTTTCAGATCTATTAAACCAAAAATACAAAATACCTTGCTGTGTTTTATTTCTATTTATTTTATTTGCGATCTATCTTTCAATCTACTACAAATTTATCTCACGTCCGTTTGCCTATCTTGAGGCGCCGTACCCCGGAAGGGATTGACAACCCCTTTAACACGTCGGGTTGCGAGGATTTGTTATCTGTGCACAGGGGCTGTTTATGTTGTATTGCTTGGTTCTCCTACTGGTTCGATAACCTTAGTTTCATCAGTGAGGGAAATACCTACCGTCGCTATGCTGCATCATCCCTTCCTCTTTGGGGAAATACCGACGTAGTTCTAGCAGACAAGAACTTCCTCGCGCCACTGCTAGGGCATCATCAAAAGGAATTTCTGGCGCCGTTGCCGGGGAGGATCTTCAACATATACCAGGTTCCTAACCACAAATCTCATCTCCTTGCAATTTACATTATTTGCCATTTGCCTCTCATTTTCCTCTCCCCCACTTCACAAAAATTTTCCGTTTTATTCGCCTCTCTTTTCCGTTCGCCATTTTCTTGTCAGATCTTTTTTTGAGTGCAATCTTGTTGTGTGGTCATCATGACTCAAGAGAACACCAAGTTATGTGATTTCTCAAATACCAATAACAATGATTTTATCGGCACTCTGATTGCTCCTCCCGCCACTAGTGCGAAGTCTTATGATATTAATACTGCTTTGCTGAATCTTGTTATGAAAGATCAATTTTCCGATACTCCTAATGAGGATGTCGCGTCCCATCTTAATACCTTCGTGGACTTATGCGATATGCAAAATAAAAAAGATGTGGACAATGATGTGGTGAAGATGAAATTATTTCCATTTTCTTTGCGTGATTCTGCAAAAATTTGGTTCTCTTCTTTGCCTCGCAAAAGTATCAATTCTTGGAATAAGTGCAAAGATGCTTTTATCACTAAGTATTTTCCTCCTGAAAAAATTATTTCCCTTAGAACCCAGATCATGAATTTCAAGCAACTTGAACATGAGCATGTTGCACAATCTTGGGAACGGATGAAAATGATGTCGAGGAATTGCCCAACTCATGGGTTAAATCTTTGGATGATCATACAAATTTTTTATGCGGGATTGAATTTTGTTTCTCGTAATCTTTTAGATTCCGCCGCAGGTGGTACTTTTATGGAAATTTCTTTGGGTGAAGCCACCAAATTGCTTGATAATATCATGGAAAATTACTCACAATGGCATACCGAAAGAGCTCCTACTAGTAAAAAAGTTAATCCGGTTGAAGAAATTTCTTCTTTGAGTGATAAAGTTGATGCTCTTATGAAATTGGTTGCTAGTAAAAGTGCTCCTATTGATTTCAATGATATGCCTTTGTCTACTTTGATTGAGGAAAATAATTATGCCATAGATGTGAATTTTATCTCTCAAAATAATTTCAATAACAATGCTTATAGAGGTAATTTTAATCCTAGACCTTTTCCTAGTAATTCCTCTAATAATTATGGTAATTCCTATGGAAATCAATCTTATAATAATAATAGGAACACCTCTGATCTTGAGAACAATATTAAAGAATTTATCAACACACAAAAAGTTTTCAACACTTCCATAGAAGAAAAGTTGGGTAAGATTGATGATTTGTCTAGAAGTGTTGATAGAATTGCTCATGATGTGGAAAATCTCAAGATGAAAATTTTTGTGCCTAAGGTAGATGAATCAATTAAAGCTCTTTATTTTCTATGGATGAAAGTAAGAAAATAACCGCTATGCTTAGAGCTAAAAGAGAATTTTTAGAAAAAGCGTTTTCTAGTGATTTCTTTCGTAAAAGTGTTGAAGATCTTAAAATGATTGGTGTTTCTTCTATTGATTCCTTGTTTAGTAAAGTTAATATTTATGAAAAAGGGACTAGAGAAGAGTCAACGTTAGGTAGAAGGCGTCCCAATATTTCGGAGGGTCAAAATCTTGTTGAGAAAATTGATGAAAGTGGGTTTGGAGAGGTCAAAACTTTAACTAGTGATGTGCCCACTCTTTTGGATTAAAAACACTTTAATTATGATAGTTGCTCTTTGATTGATTTTATTTCTTTGTTGCAATCCATGATAAATTCACCCCATGCTTATGAATAAAATAAAGCTTTTACTAAACATATTATGGATGCTATGATGAAAGCTTTCGAAGAAAAACTGGAATTAGAAGTTTCAATTCCTAGAAAATTGCATGATGAATGGGAACCTACTATCAAAGTCAAGATTAAAAATTATGAGTGTTTTGCTTTGTGTGACTTGGGTACTAGTGTTTATACAATTCCGAAATCTTTATGTGATGTGCTTGGTCTTACTAATCTTGAAGAATGTTCTTTGAATTTGCACTTGGCGGATTCTACTATTAAAAAGCCTATGGAAAGAATTAATGATGTTCTTATTCTTGCAAATAGGAATTATGTGCCCATAGATTTTATTGTTCTTGATATCGATTGCAATCCGTCTTGTCCAATTATTCTTGGTAGACCGTTTTTACGCATTATCGGTGCCGTGATTGATATGAAAGAAGGCAATGTTAAGTTCCAATTTCCTTTGAGGAAGGGTATGGAACACTTTACTAGAACAAGAATTAAGCCACCTTATGAATCAATCATGAGGTCATCTTATGGATCTCGAACCAAAGATGACAAAACTTAGATCATTGCTTTATGCCTAACTAAGGGCGTAAAACTATAGCGCTTGTTGGGAGGCAACCCAATGAATAAATTTTATTTTTTTCTTTTTTCTTTCTGTTCTTGAGTGTTAGAACAATTATGATACTGGTATGATTGTGTTTTTTGTGTTTTAATTAGTGTTTGTGCCAAGTAGAACTGATAGGATCTTCTTGGGTGATAGTTGCTTGATCTTGCTGAAAAAGACAAAAACTTTGCGCTCACGAAAACAATTCTCATTTTTTGTCAGAAAGAGCTTTTTCCCTGATTCTTTTTAAGAAGATTAATATACAAATTACCTAGGTTTTCCTATTTGTTTCAGAATTTTTTGAGTTCCAGAAGTTTCCGAAAAATTCAGATTGCTACAGACTGTTCTGTTTTGACAGATTCTGTTTTCTTTGTGTTGTGTGCTTATTTTGATGGCTATATGGTTTTATTTGATGAGTTTTTGCCATAGAAAAGTTGGAATACAGTAGATATAATACAAAAACAAAATATGAATTGGCTTGATATAGTACTTATAGTAGTGGTTTGCTTTCTTATACTAACGGATCTCACGAAGGTTTTGTTGAGTTTTGTGTGATTGAAGTTTTCAAGTTTTGGGTTATCTTACGATGGATGAAGGAAGGATAGAAGAGCCTAAGCTTGGGGATGCCCCGGCATCCCGAGCTATTATCCAAAAATGAGCAACCAACTAAACTTGGGGATGCCCCCGGGTGGCATCCCCGCTATCTTCCAACGACCATCGGTATTTTACTCGAAACTATATTTTTATTCGTCACATAATATGTGTTTTGCTTGAAGCGTCTTGTATTATATGAGTCTTTGCTTGTTTTATTTTTTGTTTTAAGTCTTGATCCCTTGCTGGACACACCTATTTGGGAGAGCCAAAATTATGTCATGACTTGTTAGAATTGCTCTCTATGCTTCACTTCAATTTTTATGAGCGATGGACTTGCTCTAGTGCTTCACTTATATCTTTTTAAGCACGGTGTGCTTAGTATTTTTGAAGAAATGCTCTCTTGCTTCACTTAGATTTATTTGAGAGTTAGTAAAATTTTCAAGAAATTCTCTCTTGCTTCACTTAAACTATTTTGAGAGAAAGAAAAAAATTATGCTCATGATCTTCACTTATATTTGCTTGAGCTTATGAAAAGCAACACATGAAAATTAGTCCCAAAGTGATAGATATCCAAGAAGGATATGATAAAAACTTTCATGAAGATCTGGATAAAATAAACTTGATTCTTAGTAATAGTTTTGAGATATGATGATGTGATATGTGAGTTATGTTGATGAGTAATTATGCTTTAGTAAGAATATTGGTGTTAAGGTTTGTGATTCCCTATGCAAGTACGAAATTCAATAGTCATGCAATGAAATTATATCCTACTTGTGGTGCATTATTCGGTGTTATTTATGCTTAATGCTTGCTTATGAGATTATCCGTTTCTTGGTTGATCGCTTCTCAATCTTTTGCTAGCCTTCATTTTGCACCAAGTATGATCTCTACTTGTGCATCCAAAATCCTTTAAACCAGTTTTGCCACATGAGTCCACTATATCTACCTATATGTGGTATTCTTTTGCCGTTCTAAGCAAATTTGCATGTGCCATCTCTAATTTTCAAAATAAACTTCTCTTTTGTGTGTTTGTTTCGCTCGCGGAGCGGTGATGGGTGGCTAATATTTTCCATGCTAGATGTGTTATTCTTACGATGAGTGTTTATTCACTTGTCATTGCACAAGAGTAAGGCAAAGGTTTTAGGGATGCCCACTCCCGAAATGCAAAAATGAACTTACTTTATGTTGTCAAATAATAAATTCCGTGGAAAGTGTTGGTATGGAGGGCACCCGTGGATACAGTTAGCCATGGAAGGTGAAAGTATGGTGGAAAAAGGAATAAACTTTATTTTCTGTTTGGGAACCGCCTACGATATATCTAGCATGGAAAGTGTTGGGAACTCTAAGTCGTTTTCGTTGGTCGGATGGATACACCTCCCAAAATGTTTTTATCTCTAATTTTTTCGCTTTGAGCTTTGGCACCTCTACAAATCCCTACTTCCCTCTGCGAAGGGCCTTTCTTTTACTTTATGTAATTTTTATTTGTGAGTATCCATCTTCTCTTATAAAAGCACCAACTAGGAGGCAATATGATCGTACTTAATGTAACATCCCAAATTTTCAATTTGGAATGTTATACATAGATCATCATTGCATATCATAATTTTTTTGCATTTCTGACAAATCCTCGATAAATCCTAAGCAACTCAAGGACCCTCGGAGAGAGTTGGGGATTTTCCCGAATTTTTCATATTTGATTTTCATCAAATAATAAAACGAGGATTTTGGTTTTAATTATTTTTCTCTCCGGAAAAATATTTCATTTAAAATTTAATGAGAGGAGAAAATATGACTTCTCCAAAACAATTGAAATATTGGAGGAAAAATATTAAAATCATTTATTGGAATTTAATTCGGATTTTATTTGCAATTTTAATTGCATTAAAAAAATTCACGTTTTCAAAACTGCATTTTTCTATCAAAAAAAGTTCACCCTGTTCTAATTATTTTAACTAGACGGGGAAAATTTGTTTTATCTTTTTTTGGATTTTTATTTATGTTTCTACGAATTTTTCTCGGCGGAATGTTTTAAAAAATATATATATATTTCGCGCCGCGCCCGACCGGGCCGAGGCCCAGCCGAGCTGCCGGCCCATCTCCGCGTCTCCTCCGCGCGCACGCCGCCGCCGCCTTTCCCCTCCTCCAAGCAGGCCCCCCCTCTCCTTATATACCGCCGCCCCCCCTTTCACCCCGTACCCGCACTCGCCCCGAGCCGAGCCCGCCGGAGCCGGAGCCCCGACGCCCGAAGGCCGCCGCCGTTCGCCGCCGCACGCCGCCGTTCGCTGCCCCCTCGCCACCCAAGCCCCGCCGCCCCTTCGCCGGAGCCCGCCGACCTCGCCGGAGCCCATCCCGACGAGGTATCGTCCCGATGCCGTTTGCCGGTTTTCTGGAAAAAAAACCGTTCGTTTAAAAAAAAACCTAGATCGGTTTATTTTCTTCGGTTTTATTATTTTGTGAATGTTCACCGACCCGTTCGTTTTAACAAACGTGTTCGTCGGATTTTCTCTGTTAACGAACGTCCGTTCTTTAACCGTTCGTCAGTTTTTCTTTTTCGTCGGATTTTTCCCGATTATTTCAGATCTCGATTTCTGATCGGATGTTCGTTTTCGTTTAACTTTTCGCTCGTTTATCGGAATCAGGTGATTCAAGCGCCTAGAGTTTCGTCTCGAAATTTTCTTTCCGTTTAACCTACTCAAACAAGTTTTTGCTACTGTTAAATTTGACCTAGATCCAGATTAGTAAACGAAGCTTGTTTCTTTCGCCGTTTGACTTTCGTTGCTTCGTTCGAGTTGATTCTTTTTGCAAACCGGAGTTCTTAAGTTGAACTTTCTGGTTGGATCTTTCATTCGAGTTTTACCTGTGCATTAGATGAGTACTTATTGTTTGCTTGTTTGTTTGCGATAGAGTACCCGGAGTGCGTCGCTTGTTACTTCGAATCGCTAGGTTTCGCGGATCATCAGCAAGGCAAGTAACACTTTGATCATACCTTTCCATACCCAGTTTTATTGCATTAGATCAATTCCTCAAACATTGCATGACTAGGATCTAATTAAACTGTGGGTATTGGGAAGTAGTTGAGGTAGTACCTATTACCTGTTTTATTATCAAACCCTTGGGAGTTACTTCTACGTTGCTGTTATATTGCCATGCTATGCTCGTAGACGTGGATTGGGTTTTGAGAGATTTCCATGACAGATGTGAGATTGTTAATTAATGGTTTACTTAAGGTGGCAACTAAAACTCACATCTGGGTGGATTGAGGTACCTGGGTATTCCAGGATTGCCTGTTTTTCTTCTGGACCGCCACCCAGGTTCAAAGGGATCATGAGATTTTTCATGCTAGAAACTTCCGTGTGCAGCCGCAAGCTATTATGGGCTCTAGCATAGTTGATTAAGTTGTGTGAACTCTTACAGTGGTAGACTAGCAGATGTAGGGGAAAGTAGGTGTAACTGTCTACCCATATGTAAGGTGCACACACTTCTGAAAGACTGTGTCTCGGTCATCCGTTTCTCAAACAACATGTAGTGCGAGAATCAAGCGGAGGCGATCGAGTCTTGTGGGGAAAAGTGCACAAACCTCTGCAGAGTGTACAAACTAATCATGGTTAGCCGTGTCCCCGGTTATGGACAACTTGAGTATCTAGTACTTGGATTATCATGTGAATCTCATCATGTTACTTTAATTAATTTTGTTGGGTTTAATGATGATTCTTAATTGGGATTGAGATGCTGTCAACCATCTCAATGTTCAACAACCACCATGATAGTTAAATAAAATTTATTCCTTTGCAGTAGGGAAAAATTGGCTTTTCGCAAAACTGTAACCATAGAGCTTTCCACCAGTCATACATGCATGTAGTATAGCATTATTATGTTCATTATTCTCTATGTGTTACATTGCCAGCATATTCCATGTGCTGACCCGTTTCGGGCTGCAACGTTTCATGTTGCAGACTTTTCAGACGACGAGTAAGGTGCCTTAGGTCGTGGTCTTATACTCAGTGATGCCGTTGGAGTTGATGGACTCACTTATCTTCCAAGTCTTCCGCTGTTATCGTATTTAGATGGCCTTAAGCCATATTTATCATACTTATTTCTCTTCGGAGATATTCGATGTAATAAGTGTGTGATTGCTACTCTGCTATAAATCCTCCATTTGTACTGTGCATGTCAGCATTACTGATCCAGGGATGACACTGGTGCACAGCAGCACAGACCATTTGAGGCCTGGTCGCTACACTTAAGTATTGGGTGTAGCTAATATTCGAGTGTGTTTCATGAATGGATCAATGGTTGAGCATGATGGGCTAGGGATAACTTATTTTAGCGTTGATATTTTGAAACACATGGTTGCTTGTTGATATGCTTGATTATCTAAATTATCATGTCAAAACTAGACTATTGCTTTGAATCACATAAAAAGTCCAAATGTCCATACTATAAAGAAAAGAATATGATATGACATGTTAGGCAGCATTCCACATCAAAAATTCTGTTTTTATCACTTACCTACTCGAGGACGAGCAGGAGTTAAGCTTGGGGATGCTGATACGTCTCCAACGTATCTATAATTTTTGATTGTTCCATGTTGTTATATTATCAATCTTCGATGTTTTATAATCATTTTATAGTCACTTTATATCATTTTTTGGTACTAACCTATTGACATAGTGCCAAGTGCCAGTTGTTGTTTTTTCCATGTTTTTACATCGCAGAAAATCAATACCAGACGGAGCCCAAATGCCACGAAACTCCACGGAGATTTTTTATGGGACAAAAGGAACACAACGGGCCCTGGCTGCGCCTGGGGGGTACCCCGAGGGGGGCACAACCCACCAGGGCGTGCCAGGAGGCCCAGGCGCGCCCTGGTGGGTTGTGCCCACCATGGGTGCCCCCCCCCCCCGATCGCCTCTTTGCTCTATAAATACCTCAATATTCCAGAAACCCTAAAGGCATCGACTAAATATTCATCCAGCCGCCGCAGAGTCCAGAACCACCAGATCCAATCTAGACACCATCTCGGATGGGGTTCACCACCTCCATTGGTGCCTCTCCGATGATGCGTGAGTAGTTCTTTGTAGACTGTCGGGTCCGTAGTTAGTAGCTAGATGGCTTTCTCTCTCTTGCTGGATTCTCAATATAATGGTCTCTTGGAGATCCATATGATGTAACTCTTTTGCGGTGTGTTTGTTGGGATCGATGAGCTTTGAGTTTATGATCATATCTATATTTTTATATCCATGAAAGTTATTTGAGTTTCTTTGATCTCTTATATGCATAATTGCTTATAGCCTCGTATTTCTTCTCTGATATTTGGGTTTTGTTTGGCCAACTTGATCTATTTATCTTGCAATGGGAAGAGGTGCTTTGTAGTGGGTTCGATCTTACGGTGCTTGACCCCAGTGACAGAAAGGAACCGACACGTATGTATCCTTGCTACTAAGGATAAAACGATGGGGTCTATCTCTAAATAGATAGATCTTGTCTACATCATGTCATCGTTCTTATTGCATTACTCTGTTTTTCCATGAACTTAATATACTAGATGCATGCTGGATAGCGATCGGTGTGTGTGGAGTAATAGTAGTAGATGCAGGCAGGAGTCGGTCTACTAATCTTGGACATGATGCCTATATAATGATCATTGCCTGGATATTGTCATGATTATTCGAAGTTCTATCAATTGCCCAACAGTAATTTGTTTACCCACTGTTTGCTATTTTTCTCGAGAGAAGCCACTAGTGAAACCTACGGCCCCTGGGTCTTCCTTCTCATATATTTGCCTTTGCGATCTATTCTTTTTCTTGCATTTATTTTCATATCTATTAAACCAAAAATACAAAAATACCTTGCAATGTTTTATTTCTATTTATTTTATTTGCGATCTATCTTTCAATCTACTACAAATTTATCTCACGTCCGTTCGCCTATCTTGAGGCGCCGTACCCCGGAAGGGATTGACAACCCCTTTAACACGTCGGGTTGCGACGATTTGTTATCTGTGTGCAGGGGTTGTTTACGTTGTGTTGCTTGGTTCTCCTACTGGTTCGATAACCTTCATTTCATCACTGAGGGAAATACCTACCGTCGCTGTGCTGCATCATCCCTTCCTCTTTGGGGAAATACCGACGTAGTTCTAGCAGACAGGAAGTTCCTGGCGCCACTGCTAGGGAGTCATCAGTGGTACATCTTGGTGAGGCAATACTGGTGGTACAACTGCATGAGCTTCTTCTTAGTGAGCCATGGGCTCTCCATCATTCTTTTCTTCCTGTTCTGGCTGAGAATCCAAAGAACGAGGAGCAAGTTCAACCTCCATCTGGGTAGGGGCACCAGATGAGGAGACCGGGGTGGTATTTCCTCGGGAAGCAACTTGCTGCCCCTCAACCTTCTCATCCTCCTTGGTGGATCCGGAGGGCTCAGCTTGAATTTTCTTCAAAGGCAATGAGGTTGCCTTTTCCATCTCAATCTCTTCGTCAACTTTTTCTTCAGGAGCATTTTTCTCGGACATTACATTCTCTTCGTCAGGATTGACCAGATACATGTCCACCACATCAGATTATTGAGTAACTGAGGTACGAATGATAACTATCGCAGGCTCAGCTTGTTGCTCGGTTTCTTCCTCGGAACAAGGGGATGGTGGCATCTGTTGAAGTGGGACACTGATACATCTCCAACGTATCTATAATTTATGAAGTATTCATGCTGATATATTATCATTCTTGGATGTTTTACAATCATTTTATAGCAACTTTATATCATTTTTTGAGACTAACCTATTGACATAGTGCCCAGTGCCAGTTGTTATTTTTTACTTGATTTTTACATCGCAAGAAATCAATACCAAACGGAGTCCAAATGCAGCGAAACTTTTTGGAGATTTTTTTGGACCAGAAGACATCCAGTGGGCCAAAGAAGTGCCAGAGGGGAGTCCCGAGGGGGGCACAACCCACCAGGGCGCTCCTGGGGGCCCGGGCGCGCCCGGGCCCCCAGGCGCGCCCAGGTGGGTTATGCCCACCTCGGTGGCCTCCTGCACCGCCTCTTCGCCCTATAAATTGCCAAATATTCCAAAAACCCTTGGGGGTAACCCTAGATCAGAAGTTCCACCGCCGCAAGCCTTTGTAGCCACGAGAAACCAATCTAGACCCTATTCCGGCACTCCGTCAAAGGGGGAAATCATCACTAGTGGCCATCTTCATCATCCCGGCAACCACCATGATGAGGAGGGATTAGTCCACCCTCGGAGCTGAGGGTTTGTACCAGTAGCTATGTGTTTAATCTCTCTCTCTCTCTCTCGTGTTCTTGAGATGTCACGATCTTGATGTATCGCGCGCGGGCTTTGTTAGTATAGTTGGATCATATGGTGTTTTCCTCTCTCTATCTTGTTGTGAATTGAGTTTTCTCTTTGAGATTTCGTTTTATCGGATTGAATACTTTTGTTGATTTGAGAGCACTTGATGTATGTCTTGCCATGAATACCGTGGTGACAATGGGGTATCATATTGATTCACTTGATATGTGTTTTGGCACTCAACTCACGGATTCCCGAGGTGACATTAGGGTAATCTATGCGTAGGGGTTGATGCACATTCTCGTCTTTTGTTTCTTCGATAGAAATCTTGGGGCACTCTTTGTGGTTCTTTGTGTTGGATTGAGTATTATGAATCTAAATTTGTTGTGGTGTTATTTTAGTACAAACTCTTGATAGATCGATCAGAAAGAATAACTTAGTGCTATTTTAGTATGAACTCTTGATAGATCAATTGGAAAGAATAACTTGGTGTTATTTTAGTAGGAACTCTTGGATAGATCGATCGGAAAGAATAGCTACAAACAATATCTTCTTATGTTCTCCGCTAGATAGGAACTTTGGAGTTATTCTTCATCGCACGTTGAGGGATGGTTATATGATCCAATTATATTAGTATTGTTGAGAGATTGCACTAGCGAAATTACAGACCCTAGGCCGCATTTTCAAGCATTGCTATACCGTTTGTGCTCTGTTTTATTAATTGCTACCTTGCTGTTTTTTATTGTTCCTATTACATAAATTAATATCTACGATCATTACTACACTTTTATTACCATCTCTTCGCCGAAATAGTGCACCTATACAAATTTCCATTGTATTTGGTGTGTTGGGCACACAAGAGACTTTTTATCATTTGGTTGCAGGGTTGTTTGGGAGAGACCAGCTTCATCCTACGCCTCCCACGGATTGATAAACCTTAGGTCATCCACTTGAGGGAAATTTGCTACTGTCCTACAAAACTCTGCGCTTGGAGGCCCAACACGAGTCTACAAGAACAAGTTGTGTAGTAGACATCAGACACTTGAGTCAACAGGTGCATTGCTACCTCTTGAGCACTGCGTTGGTTTTCCCTTGAAGAGGAAAGGGTGATGCAGCAAATTAGCGTAAATATTTCCCTCAGTTTTTGAGAACCAAGGTATCAATCCAGTAGGAGACTACACGCAAGTCGCCTCGTACCTACACAAACAAATAAGAACCTTGCAACCAACGCGATAAAGGGGTTGTCAATCCCTTCACGGCCACTTGCAAAAGTGAGATCTGATAGAGATAATAAGATAAATATTTTTGGTATTTTTTATGATATAGATTGCAAAGTAAAAATAGATTGGAAACTTATATGATGGAAAATAGACCCCGGGGGCCATAGGTTTCACTAGTGGCTTCTCTCAAGATAGCATAAGTATTACGGTAGGTGAACAAATTAATGTCGAGCAATTGATAGAAAAGTGCATAATTATGAGAATATCTAGGCATGATCATGTATATAGGCATCACGTCCACGACAAGTAGACTGAAACGATTCTGCATCTACTACTATTACTCCACACATCGACCGCTATCCAGCATGCATCTAGAGTATTAAGTTCATAAGAACAGAGTAACGCATTAGGCAAGGTGACATGACGTAGAGGGATAAGCTCAAGCAATATGATATAAACCCCATCTCTTTATCCTCGATGGCAACAATAAAATACGTGCCTTGCTGCCCCTACTGTCACTGGGAAAGGACACCGCAAGATTGAACCCAAAGCTAAGCACTTCTCCCATTGCAAGAAAGATCAATCTAGTAGGCCAAACCAAACTGATAATTCGAAGAGACTTGCAAAGAAAACAAATCATACATAAAAGAATTCAGAGGAGATTCAAATATTGTTCATAAATAATCTTGATCATAAACCCACAATTCATCGGATCTCGACAAACACACCGCAAAAAGAATTATATCGAATAGATCTCCAAGAAGATCGAGGAGAACTTTGTATTGAGATCCAAAGAGAGATAAGAAGCCATCTAGCTAATAACTATGGACCCGAAGGTCTGTGGTAAACTACTCACACATCATCGGAGAGGCTATGGTGTTGATGTAGAAGCCCTCCGTGATCGATTCCCCCTCCGGCAGAGCGCCGAAAAAGGCCCCAAGATGGGATCTCGCGGGTATAGAAGGTTGCGGCGGTGGAAATAGGGTTTCATGGTGCTCCTGGATGTTTTCGGGGTATATGGGTATATATAGGAGGAAGAAGTAGGTCGGTGGAGCTGCGAGGGGCCCACAAGGGTGGGTGCGCGCCCAGGGGGGCAGGCGCGCCTCCCTGCCTCGTGGCCTCCTCGCTTCTTTCTTGACGTCCACTCCAAGTCCTCTGGATCACGTTTGTTCCAAAAATAACTCTCCCGAAGGTTTCATTCCGTTTGGACTCCATTTGATATTCCTTTTCTGTGAAACACTGAAATAGGCAAAAAAACAGCAATTTGCACTGGGCCTTCGGTTAATAGGTTAGTCCCAAAAATAATATGAAAGTGCTTAGAAAAGCCCATTAAACATCCAAAACAGATAATATAATAGCATGGAACAATCAAAAGTTATAGATACGTTGGAGACGTATCAAGCATCCCCAAGCTTAATTCCTGCTCATCCTCGAGTAGGTAAATGATAAAAACAGAATTTTTGATGTGGAATGCTACCTAGCATATTTCTCAATGTAATTTCCTTTATTGTGGCTTGAATGTTCAAATCCGAAAGATTCAAGACAAAAGTTTAATATTGACATGAAAATAATAATACTTCAAGCATACTAACAAAGCAATCATGTCTTCTCAAAATAACATGGCCAAAGAAAGTTATCCCTACAAAATCATATAGTCTGGCTATGCTCTTTCTTCATCACACAAAGTATTTAATCATGCACAACCCCGATGACAAGCCAAGCAATTGTTTCATACTTTTGATGTTCTCAAACTTTTTCAATCTTCACGCAATACATGAGCGTGAGCCATGGACATAGCACTATATGTAGAATAGAATGGTCGTTGTGGAGAAGACAAAAGGAGAATATAGTCTCACATCAACTAGGCGTATCAACGGGCTATGCAGATGCCCATCAATAGATATCAATGTGAGTGAGTAGGGATTGCCATGCAACCGATGCACTAGAGCTATAAGTGTATGAAAGCTCAACAAAATAAACTAAGTGGGTGTGCATCCAACTTGCTTGCTCACGAAGACCTAGGGCATTTTGAGGAAGCCCATCATTGGAATATACAAGCCAAGTTCTATAATGTAAAATTCCCACTAGTATATGAAAGTGACAACATAGGAGACTCTCTATCATGAAGATCATGGTGCTACTTTGAAGCACAAGTGTGGTAAAAGGATAGTAACATTGTCCCTTCTCTCTTTTTCTCTCATTTTTTATTTTTTTATTCAGACCTTTTTCTCTTTTTTATGGCCTCTTTTTTTTCCTTTTTTTCATCCGGAGTCTCATCCCGATTTGTGGGGGAATCATAGTCTCCATCATCCTTTCCTCACTTGGGACAATGCTCTAATAATGATGATCATCACACTTTTATTTACTTACAACTCAAAAATTACAAATCAATACTTAGAACAAAATATGACTCTATGTGAATGCCTCCGGCGGTGTACCGGGATATGCTATGAATCAAGAGTGACATGTATGAAAGAATTATGAATGGTGGCTTTGCCACAAATACGATGTCCACTACATGATCATGCAAAGCAATATGACAATGATGAAGCGCGTCATAATAAACGGAACGGTGGTAAGTTGCATGGCAATATATCTCGGAATGGCTATGGAAATGCCATAATAGGTAGGTATGGTGGCTGTTTTGAGGAAGGTATATGGTGGGTGTATGATACCGGCGAAAGGTGCGCGGTATAAGAGAGGCTAGCAATGGTGGAAGGGTGAGAGTGCGTATAATCCATGGACTCAACATTAGTCATAAAGAACTCACATACTTATTGCAAAAATCTATTTGTTATCGAAACGAAGTACGCGCATGCTCCTAGGGGGATAGATTGGTAGTAAAAGACCATCGCTCGTCCCCGACCGCCCCTCATTAGGAAGACAATCAATAAATAAATCATGCTCCGACTTCATCGCATAACGGTTCACCATACGTGCATGCTACGGGAATCACAAACTTTAGAACAAGTATTTCTCAAATTCACAACTACTCAACTAGCATGACTCTAATATCACCATCTTCATATCTCAAAACAATCATCAAGTATCAAACTTCTCATAGTATTCGATGCACTTTATATGATAGTTTTTATTATACCCATCTTGCATGTTCACCATATTAGGACTAATTTTATAGCCAAAGCAAACTACCATGATGTTCTAAAAGACTCTCAAAATAATATAAGTGAAGCATGAGAGTTCAATAATTTATATAAAATAGAACCACCACCGTGCTCTAAAAGATACAAGTGAAGCACTAGAGCAAAATTATCTTGCTCAAAAGATATAAGTGAAGCACATAGAGTATTCTAATAAATTCCGATTCATGTGTGTCTCTCCCAAAAGGTGTGTACAGCAAGTATGATTGTGGTAAACTAAAAAGCAAAGACTCAAATCATACAAGATGCTCCAAGCAAAACACATATCATGTGGTGAATAAAAATATAGCCTCAAGTAAAGTTACCGATAGACGAAGAAGAAAGAGGGGATGCCTTCCGGGGCATCCCCAAGCTTAGGCTTTTGGTTGTCCTTGAATTTTACCTTGGGGTGCCTTGTGCATCCCCAAGCTTAGGCTCTTGCCACTCCTTATTCCATAATCCATCAAATCTTTACCCAAAACTTGAAAACTTCACAACACAAAACTCAACAGAAAATCTTATGTGCTCCGTTAGTATAAGAAAACAAATCACCACCATAAGGTACTGTAATGAACTCATTCTTTATTTATATTGGTGTTAAAACTACTGTATTCCAACTTCTCTAAGTTTCATACCCTCCGATACTAGCCATAGATTCATCAAAATAAGCAAACAACACACAAAAAACAGAATCTGTCAAAAACAGAACAGTCTGTAGTAATATGGATCAAACGTAAACTTCTGGAACTCCAAAAATTCTGAAATAAATTGGTGGACGTGAGGAATTTGTCTATTAATCATCTGCAAAACGAATCAACTAAATATCACTCTGCAGTAAAAAATGGTAGCTAATCTCGTGAGCGCTAAAGTTTCTGTTTTTTACAGCAAGATCATAAAGACTTCACCCAAGTCTTCCCAAAGGTTCTACTTGGCACAAACACTAATTTAAAACATGAAAACACATCTTAACAGAAGCTAGATGAATTATTTCTATATTTTAATGCCCCTAGCTAGGCATTGAGATTTCAATGATGCTCACACGAAGACAAGAATTGAAGCACAAAGAGAGCATCATATAACACGTGACAAACACATATAAGTCTAACATACTTCCTATGCATAGGCATTTTATAAGCAAAAAAATTATCAAGACAAGCAAAAACTAGCATATGCAAGGAAGCGGAAAGAAACAATAGCAATCTCAACATAACGAGAGGTAATTTAGTAACATGAAAATTTCTACAATCATATTTTCCTCTCTCATAATAATTACATGTGGGATCATAAGCAAATTCAAAAAAATGGGTATCACATAAAATATTTTCAACACGATCCACATGCATGCAAAGTTGACACTCTTCCAAAATAGCGGGATTAACATTAGCTAAAGTCATGACCTCTCCAAACCCACTTTTATCAAAAATTTCATAAGATTGAACATTCTCCAAATATGTGGGATCTAAAGTTGACACTCTTCCAAACCCACTTTCAATAATATTGCAAACACTATTATCAATCTCATATTCATCATGGGGCTTAAATAAATTTTCAAGATCATAAGAAGCACTATCACCCCAATCATGATCATTGCAACAAGTAGAGGACATAGCAAAACTAGCATCCCCAAGCTTAGGGTTTTGCATATTATTAGCACAATTTACATCATCATTGCAATCATGCTTTTTATTCAAAGATCTATCGTGAATCAATTCATAAATTACTTCATCACAATTTTCAGATGCACTCAACTCACTAGCAATAGGTTCATCATAATTGGTCTATTAAAGAGATTAGCAAGTGGATGAGGACCCATAAACTTTTAGCAAGCGAAGATGCAAGCAAAAAGAAGGTACATGGTAACACAAGATCGAACGGAAGAAGGGCGAAAGAAAAGGGAAAATCTTGTGAAGTGGGGGAGATGAAAACGAGAGGTGAATGGCAAATAATGTAATGCGAGGGATAAGAGTTGTGATGGGTACTTGGTATGTCTTGACTTGGCGTAGATCTCCCCGGCAACGGTGCCAGAAATTGGCTAGTTGACGGGAGATCAAATTTTGACTTGACTTTGCGTAAGCCACCCCGGCAACGTCGCCAGAAATCCTTCTTACTACCACTTGAGCACTGTGTTGGTTTTCCCTTGAAGAGGAAAGGGTGATGCAGCAAAGTAGCGTAAGTATTTATCTCAGTTTTTGAGAACAAAGGTATCAATCCAGTAGGACACTACACGCAAGTCGCCTCGTACCTACACAAACAAATAAGAACCTTCCAACCAACGCGATAAAGGGGTTGTCAATCCCTTCATAGCCACTTGCAAAAGTGAGATCTGACAGAGATAATAAGATAAATATTTTTGGTATTTTTTATGATATAGATTGAAAGTAAATATTGCAAAGTAAAAATAGATTGGAAACTTATATGATGGAAAATAGACCCGGGGGCCATAGGTTACACTAGTGGCTTCTCTCAAGATAGCATAAGTATTATGGTGGGTGAACAAATTACTATCGAGCAATTGAAAGAAAAGTGCATAATTATGAGAATATCTAGGCATGATCATGTATATAGGCATCACGTCCGCGACAAGTACACCAAAACGATTCTGCATCTACTACTATTACTCCACACATCGACCGCTATCCAGCATGCATCTAGAGTATTAAGTTCATAAGAACAGAGTAACACATTAGGCAAGATGACATGATGTAGAGGGATAAACTCAAGCAATATGATATAAACCCCATCTTTTATCCTCGATGGCAACAATACAATATGTGCCTTGCTGCCCCTGCTGTCACTGGGAAAGGACACCGCAAGATTGAACCCAAAGCTAAGCACTTCTCCCATTGCAAGAAAGATCAATCTAGTAGGCCAAACCAAACTGATAATTCGAAGAGACTTGCAAAGATAACAAATCATACATAAAAGAATTCAGACGAGATTCAAATATTGTTCATAGATAATCTTGATCATAAACCCACAATTCATCGGATCTTGACAAACACACCGCAAAAAGAATTACATCGAATAGATCTCCAAGAAGATCGAGGAGAACTTTGTATTGAGATCCAAAGAGAGAGAAGAAGCCATCTAGCTAATAACTATGGACCCGAAGGTCTGTGGTAAACTACTCACACATCAGTGGAGAGGTTATGGTGTTGATGTAGAAGCCCTCCATGATCGATCCCCCCTTTGGCGGAGCACCGGAAAAGGCCCCAAGATGGGATCTCATGGGTACAGAAGGTTGCGGGGGTGGAAATAGGGTTTCGTGGTGCTCCTGGATGTTTTCGGGGTATATGGGTATATATGGGAGGAAGAAGTAGGTCGGTGGAGCTGCGAGGGGCCCACGAGGGTGGGGGCGCGCCCAGGGGGGCAGGCTCGCCTCCCTGCCTCGTGGCCTCCTCGCTTCTTTCTTGACGTCCACTCCAAGTCCTCTGGATCACGTTTGTTCCAAAAATAACTCTCCCGAAGGTTTCATTCCGTTTGGACTCCATTTGATATTCCTTTTCTGCGAAACACTGAAATAGGCAAAAAAACAGCAATTTGCACTGGGCCTTTGTTTAATAGGTTAGTCCCAAAAATAATATAAAAGTGCTTAGTGAAGCCCATTAAACATCCAAAACAGATAATATAATAGCATGGAACAATCAAAAATTATAGATACGTTGGAGACGTATCATGCATCAGTTGTTACCGATTGGATACGACGATCCTTGATAGCCTTCGACTTGCTGGCTCTTGCATGTGCTCTATGGCGCTTATCTTCTCTTTCTCTTCGTCGAGCAAGTTCTACTTGATGCTTAATCTCATTATTCCTACGATCGCAAAGCTGAGAGACATCCATCTTTAGCTTGGAGTGCCACTCTATCTTGCTGTTTCTCATGATAGTGAGGGCCTTGGTGATCTCAAGAATTCCCTTATTCACGTCTTTTATTTTAGACTCAGATTTTGCATCCTTCCTTATTTGCTCAAGGAGTTTCTTTTCCTCGACAGCCTGGTTTAGTTCCTTGGTAATTTCTTTCAGCTCAGTGAAGTGCTTTATTACCATCTTGGTAACATCTTCAGGTAGACCCAGGCTGCTCAACTCATATGGATTTGCATCATAGGAAGAACCTTCAATGATGTCAAACAAAAGATCAAAGTCATATTCTTATGTGGAAGCAGGAACAATTGTCTTGGCCTTCTTGGGAGGAACAACAACTTTTTCATCAGGCAGCAACTTTCTCTTCACGGCAGGGCCAGCAGAACCCGAAGGTTTATCTGATGCCATAGTGCAAGCCTTGGTGATGATCTCAACGGGGGCGAAACTTTTGCTGGAGAGGGTGTTTGATATGGCCTATCAAGCAAAGCTCGTTGATCATACATGGGAATTTCTTCGCCGGCATTATTATCGGATGAATCATTTGATGAGGTGGATGCTGCCTTCCTTGACTTTCTAGCAATCGACTTCTTCTTCGATGCTCGAGGAGAAACAGATTTCCTCTTCTTCTTTTCCTTTCAGGCAAAAGCCCTTTCCTTCTTCTTCTGCACATCTTGTTGAGTCAACTCAACATTTCTTTATTCCAACTGATTTTTCTTCACCTCTTTGGCATCATGCTTGGCCTTGGCCTTTTCTCTCTTTTCCACTTCCTTGGTGAAGTCAGCAGTTGTCTTCAATGAGTCTGCATGAGCATTGGGGGGAGGAGCTGGCCTAACTTTTTCATCATTTGGACCTAGGCAGCCCTCCGCAATGCAGTCATTCCAGGGTGGAGTGAATGCAAATAGGATCTGATATTTCCTTCTGATGTTCTCATAGTTGAACCACTTCTTCGCCCAATGATGGTGAATTTTTTGTAGTCTGTTATTTCTATCATTGGCAGTTTCAACTCTAGGTGGAGTTTTGTAAGTTTCAGGATCATACATCTCAGCCGCGGTGCTCTTTTCTCTATTGCGACCACCCTTCTTGGGATTTCCATTAGAGAATAGGGTCTTGGAGTCAGTGACTAGCTCATCCTTTGGCTGACTATGCGCTGAGGGAATATCATCATCTTCTTTAGCAGATTCTGACTCGTATTTTCTTCGACACTTTTGGCGGCTTAGCTGATTTTCTTTCAGCCACCTTTGCTTTATCAGCCACACGCGGCTGCTGTGGAATTTCTTCCTCGAACCCAGAATGATCTTCCAAACTGTTTGCCATGACCACTCATGAGAGCAAAAGAACAATGCGAGGGAAAACATGAAGAGGTCACAAACATGCACAGAAACATTTTTGACTCAAAACGGATAATTTTCGGAAGCAACAAGGAATCCATGGCATACGCTTTGGAAGATATCGTCGAGAGAATTGCAATATGCCCTAAGACAAAATAACAACTCCTCTAATCTTTCGATGTATACCTTAAGAACCCTAGATCCAAATAGACTGGTACGAGGAACTACTACAAACCATACAAGTCACGACTTAGTGAAGCCTAAAGATCTACCACAAGAAAATAAAACAAGATAAATGGCATCAGGACGAACAGCCCTAGAACAGAAGAGGGACAGGGCTCATTCTAGATCTATATGCCCTAACTTGGCAGTATAGATCACCTACGGCAGTGTGAGAGAGAAGAAGTCTTGCACTAGCACGACCAACAACGGCGGAGCTTCACCGGAGTTGCACGCGAAGCACGACATCGATGGTACTTCGATCTCGGGCTCGGGCGGAGAGAGAGAGGAGAGGTATGAGGCTGAACAGAGAAAGAAACTAAGGAAGAAGATGCCTGGAGAGGGGATTTATATAGCCCGAGGGCGAAACCGCTCCCTCCAAAATCTACGGCCGAAAACCCCGGGATGTTCCACCTTCGATGAATGAGATCACGAACGTGAGATCGTGGGCACGTGTTAGCCATTTCCTACGAGAATCTCGGTAACTGAACAGAATGCCAAAGGGTTTGAGGAAGCGCAAGCGCCAAAGCAGATGAAATTTCGAAGTTGATTTCATTCGCGACCAAGGACGTCAGATTGAGATCTTATTTTGAACAAGTTGCATGTTTATGACAAGAAGGAACCGGGGAAAAACTCAGAGAACAAACGGACTCAAGGCACAAAACCAAACGAATGAAAACACAAAACACAAACACTTCGAAGGAAAACACAAAAAGATAAGCACCAACAATAATTGATCTCAGGGCTTATGATAAACCTAAGATATCCCAGAGAGAATTTCCTGCATGAGATGATTAGTTCTTCTTCACAACCCACACTTGTGTGCAAGGTGAGGATCTCATTTGCTTGGACTGAATGGGGGTATTCCTTCGGTGAGGCCTATGAGACACTAGTGCACTTTGATGATAATCATATGAATAGGCATTGAAGTTATTTCCAGATACATGAATCGAATGATTTGAAGATGTATGCATGTACTCCTTCTGACACAGGTTAGGAAGATAATCATTCGAGAATAATACTCGAGTAGACTAAGAATGATAACCATTTCCTCGTCGAGAGTTATCCTGCATAGTCAGGTTAGCAATGACAGACAGATTTTCAACAGTGCACTTCTTTACCCAGATTTGCTTCTTTGGTGAACATGTCCTGCTGTTAGTTCCAACATATCGAGCGAAGACCTTACCATTCTGTTGTTTGAAGATTTTGTAATTCGAGTCATTAGACTCGTCAGTATCAACGAAAATGGGCGAAAGATAACCACTTAAAGTTTCAGGTTCGAGGGTTTTACTCTTTGCACGAACCCAAGTCGTTTGAGGATACTGCTCGGGAGTCCAATAGGAGCCATCCACATTGAGTTTCTTTTCGAAACCTAATCCTTCCTTCTGAGGATTTTTTGTGCATTATGGACTTCTTGAGCACATCACATAGGGTTTGATGCCCTTTTAGGCTCCTTAGCATTCTAGTCTCAAGTAAGCCCTTTAACATGTAATTCTCTTCAATGATAGCAACAAAATCCTCGGAAGAGGGGTTAGCAATACCAACTTCAGTAGTAGCAATATTCTCTATGATAGCATTAGAGGTTTCAGCATGACAATCGGCATTGCTACGTTCTAAGCATTTTAAGCACGGAGGTACAAAATCATCAGGAAGTCGAACAGATTGCTCGGCGAAGAGAGAAGCTTTCTCTAACACCAGCTTGTTATGAGATTCTTTCGGTGACACAAGTTCTTGATTCCTGTTAAGGAGTTCATTTGATAAACTCTCGTAGTCAATTGTAAGTGAGTCATATCGATTGGTAAGATCATCAACAGTTGATGAAAAAGCATCTTACTCTTTGATCAACTTTTGATTCTTCTTCATCTCTTCGACCAGTAATCCTTCAGTTTTCCTGAGATTTCTCTCAAGCTTTGGAAGTTCATCGTGTTGGGATTTAGCGATCTTGAACAGCTTGGCGTAGGAGATATATTCAGGTGAATATTCGTTCATGGATCTTTGGTGTTTAGTAGATACCTGATCCTTTGCTCATTTTTCCATGAGACAAAAGGTGATTGGTTCATCATCGCTTGAATCATCATGACCAGTGCTTGATTCATATGATTTCTTCGATGATTCAATGGCAACATATGCATAGCTTCTCCCAATTCGTCTGTAGAATTCTTCATCATTTGATTCAGTGTCAGTTGCTTCCTCTTCGGAGTCCAGAGTCAGATCAGCACACGCTCTATTCAGTCGTGACATCCTCTTCATAATTGATTCAATGATAGATCTGGCTTTCACGCCAGTGACTAGTCTCGTCAAAGAAGATGATGAGGGAGATGTAATTTCCTTCGAGAGCTTAGTATGAAGATCCACTCGCGTAAAACCACTGCAGTGAAGATATTTCCATCTGTTGCTAGGTTTTCCTTCCCATCTAGGGCAATCAGCAATGAGATGACCATATAATTTGCACTTGAAGCACTTCATATCTTTCGGAGGCAATCTTCTTCTTGATGATTCTGGTGCGTCAAACTCGTCATCATTTGTGAGGAAGAGATTTTGCATTTTGAGATCACTTGCCTTTGTGTGAGCATTTCAAGTTCTCTGGTGCTGGTGTCTTAATTTTCAACATCTTCTTCTTCAGAACTGCCATAGTGTGAAAGAACTTCTCCTTCACTTTCCGAAGAAGATTCTTGATTGGCATTTTCCAGTTCCATATTTTCTTCATGAATTGACAGCAGTGTCATGACCTCAACGTAGTGAAGCTCTTCATAGTCTGGTCTTTGTTTGATTTCAGCTACAATAGGATTGAAGGATTCATCAAGAGCGCTCCGAAGCTTGTTGACTACATCTCTATCAGTGATATCAGTTACTCCTCGCTGATGTAGTCTTTCGATAATGTTTGGCAGTCGATCAGTGAGTTCCATAGCACTTTGTTTTCGGAGAATTCTGAATCCAGTGAACATGGCACGAAGCATTTGAATGTGGGGATCTGATCTAGCAACAAGTTCTTCATAAGCATTGTTGATGGAATCCCAAATTTCCTTTGTAGTATTGAGCCTTTGGAACCGAAAGAAAATGTCTTTTGATAGACTGTTGTAGATGATATCTTTTGCTTGAGCATCCAACTGCAAATTTGTTTTATCATCGGAAGTCAGATCATTTTGTTGCTAAATGGTGTAGCCATCTTCCACAATTTGCCACACATCATAGTTGATGGCTTGAATTCTGAATCTCATTCGTTCCTTCCAGTAGAGGTAGTCATTTGCATCAAAGATAGGAAATCTTTCAGAGTGCGAGGATCTACCTGCATACGACATACTCATAACTTCAAGGACATTAGACCTTTAATAAATAGAGACAGGGAGTACCTGCTCTGATACCAACTGTTAGGACCGAGAGTATATCGACCAAAGGGGGGTGAATGGGAGATTCAAAATTTCTTTCAAAATTTTTGGAACTTATCCCAATCA
This sequence comes from Triticum aestivum, assembly GCF_018294505.1. NCBI lineage: Eukaryota > Viridiplantae > Streptophyta > Magnoliopsida > Poales > Poaceae > Triticum > Triticum aestivum. The sequence goes on from NC_057796.1 coordinate 150,741,008, forward strand.
CAGCAGCAGAATAGAGTATCGAAGGAAATAAACTAAATCAATCTTCTTCATCAGAGGCATATTCATCAATGAAAGCATTGATAACAGTACGAGCTGGGGAAATCACATGTTTAACTACAATGAGAGTAATACAACATGCAGACAGATGTAGTAGAATGAGACACAACATCGTACGCACTGAAAGAAAAGACTATGGAGTGATTTCACAACTGGATCCGAGGAATATGATGATAACGAATGAATACAGGCGATAAAAATGAAACAGGATGAACATAGATACATAAGACGATGACAACAGAATGAAATGATCACATAAACTGTCGGCAAAGAGCATGAACAAAAACTGCTATAGGAAATGCAGTAGAGTAGATTGAACCAGTGGTGCTCGATGGTGACAGAGAGATCTGGTAGACCAGTTCACCCTTCTACCAAAGGGCTATGTCTGGTTGGAGGGGTTGTGACTTAACACAGAAGATAAACTCTCTTCACCCTATTCTCCTTCAACGCAGAGCTGGTCAAACTCAGGTTGATTTCACTCATGGTAGATCCTTGTCAGCGATCTCCAAACCTTCGGTCGACCTTCGTGAACCACAATCACTCTTGGTTGCTGAAGATCAGGCTCGGTGAAGACAACAACTCTTCAACACTCGAGCCGAAACCTATCCGTCTAGAGAGTGCGCAGCTCTCAAGAGTAATAGGTAGAAGAACTCTCACTCAGAACTACTGTGATGCTAAACCACTGTCTAAGTTTTGGCTCTTGGGTTTTCTCTCGGTGGATCTTAAACTCGAATCACTCGGAGAGGGGTTGCTCAAATCAATCTTCTCAAAAATCTCAAGCAGAGCAGCCACCAGACAAAGCCGGCGCGGGGTGGCTACTTATAGCCGCAGCCATCCCAGATAGGAAATGACCAAATTAGACATCGGGTTCAGCCAATGACGGAATGACACGAGTCCAACGGTCGGATTTGAGCACAACGGTAACATTTCTTGCGGAGCAAGTAATGCTAACTCCTCGGTCCGAGGCAAATCTCTTGCAGCGAAGAAGATTACCGTCTCTTGCTGGCAAGTATTTGCTTGGAACCCAAAGATATTTCTCTCACAACTTTCATAGGTTTTGGCTAAGCATCACAGCGGATCTAAGCATCGAGAACCTATACCCCTCTTAATAGTACAGAGGTCCTATGACTCAAGAGAAAGAAAGAAGAACAACGAAATGAATACTATGTCTTCACCTTGTCTTCGACTTCCATCATTGCAATCAACTTCTTCAGACGACGGTACCGAATCAAAAGCTTTGCTTCAGCAGTAATCTTTCGAGGGGTCGATTTCTTCACATCAATCTTCTCGAATAAAAACCAATGATGTCTTTTCAAAATATAATGGCTAAAGAAAGTTATCCCTACAAAATCATATAGTCTTGTCATGCTCCATCTTCTTAACACAAATTATTTATCATGCACAACCCCGATGACGAGCCAAGCAATTGGTTCATACTTTTTAACACGCTTCAGCTTTTTCAACTCTCACGCAATATATGAGCATAAGCCATGGATATAGCACTATGGGTGGAATAGAATATGAAGTTGGAGGTTGGGTGGAGAAGACAAAAAAGGAACAATTCGCACATTGACGAGGCTAATCAACGGGCTATGGAGATGCCCGTCAATTGACGTCAATACAAGGAGTAGGGATTGCCATGCAATGGATGCACTAGAGCTATAAGTGTATGAAAGCTCAAAACAAAACTAAGTGGGTGTGCATCCAACTTGCTTACTCATGAAGACCTCGGGCATTTGAGGAAGCCCATCATTGGAATATACAACAAAGTTCTATAATGAAAAATTTCTACTAGTAATATATGAAAGAGAAAAAATAGGAGACTCTCTATCATGAAGAACATGGTGCTAATTTGAAGCACAAGTGTGGAAAAAGGATAGTAACATTGTCCCTTATCTCTTTTTCTCTCTTTTATTATTATTTTTTCCTGTTTTTTAGTTTTGGGCTCTTTGGCCTCTCTTTTTTATTTTCATCCGGAGTCTCATCCCGACTTGTGGGGGAATCATAGTCTCCATCATACTTTCCTCACATGGGACAATGCTCTAATAATGATGATCATCACACTTTTATTTACTTACAACTCAAGAATTACAACTCGATACTAGAACATGCCTCCGGCGGTGTACCGGGAAGTGCAATGATCTAGCGTGACATGTATAAAAAATATGAATGGTGGCCAAGTCACAAATATTATGTCAACTATATGATCATGCAAAGCAATATGACAATGATGATATGTGTCATAATAAAATGGAACCATGAAAGTTGTATGGCAATATATCTCGGAATGGCTATTGAAATGCCATAATAGGTTTGTATGATGGTTGTTTTGAGGAAGATACAAGGTGGCTTATGTGTGAAAGAGCGTATCATATCACAGGGTTTGGATGCACCAGCGAATTTTGCCACCACTCAAAATAAGAAAGGGCAATGCACGGTACAGAAGAGACTAGCAAAATGCGGAAAGGTGAGAGTGCATATAATCCATGGACTCGCATTAGTCATAAAGAACTTAGATACTTATTGCAAAAGTTTATTAGCCCTCGAAGAAAAGTACTACTATGCATGCTCCTTGGGGGATAGATTGGTAGGAAAAGACCATCGCTCCTCCCCGACCGCCACTCATAAGGGAGACAATCAATAATAAATCATCCTCCAATTTCATAGCATAACGAGAGACCATACGTGCATGCTTCGGGAATCACAAACCTTAACACAAATATTCTTACTAAACCACAATTACTCACTAGCATGACTCTAATATCACCATCTTTATATCCCAAAACAAATGCAAGGAATCAAACTTCTCATATATTCAATGATCTTTATGAAAGTTTTGTTATATCCCTCTTGAATACCCATCATATTAGGACTAAATTCATAACCCAAGAAAATTGCCATACTATTTATAAGACTCTCAAAATAATATAAGTGAAGCATTAGAGTTCATCAATTTCTTTAAAATATAACCACCGCCATGCACTAAAAAGATATAAGTGAAGCACTAGAGCAACTACCTAGCTCAAAAGATATAAGTGAAGCACATATAGTATTCTAACAAATTCACGATTAATGTGTGTCCCTCTCAAAAGGTGTGTCCAACAAGGATGATTGTGGCAAACTATAAAGAAAATAAAGCAAAGACTCATATAATACAAGATGCTCCAAGCAAAACACATATCATGTGGTGAATAAAAATATAGCCTCAGGTAATTTAATGATGGATTGTAGACAAAAGAGGGGATGCCATCCGGGACATACCTAAGATTATATTCTTGGTTGTCCTTGAATATTACCTTGGGGTGCCTTGGGCATCCCCAAGCTTAGGATCTTGCCAGTCCTTATTGCGTGGTCCATCGAAACTTCACCCAAAACTCACAACACAAAACTCAGTAGAAAACTCGTGGGATCCATTAGTGAAACAAACCAAATCACCACTTTTAGGTACTGTTGTAAAATCATTCTGATTTTATATTTATATTATATCTACTGTATTCTAACTTCTCCATGGTTCATACCCCCCGATACAACCCATAGATTCATCAAAATAAGCAAACAACACAATGAAAACAGAATCTGTAAAAAACAGAACAGTGTGTAATAATCTGGACTTTAGCCAAACTTCTGCACCAACAAAAAGTCCGAAAAATTTAGGAAACATGGGAAATTTTTATATCGATAAAGTGTAAAATGTTCAGAGATTTTTGTCACTCCAGTGATTTTTAACAATTCTTCTACTGGACATAAAAGTTTCTCTTTTTTCACAGAATCAAATCAACAATCTTCCAAACCATCTCAAAGGTCTTACTTGGCACAAAAACTAACTAAAACACTAAAACACAATCATAACAGAAGTATAATTGCATATTTATTGAAAAACAGAAGAAAAAGCAAAAACATAAAAAATGGGTTGCCTCCCAACAAGTGTTATTGTTTTACGCCCCTAGCTGGGCATATTGCATAGATCTAGGTATTAGTAAATGTGAGGGAGATCATCCATGCTCATCTCATATTCCCTCCTTTCAGGAGCAAGTTTCCTTTGTGGCAAGCAAAAATAATCAAAAGGGCTAAATTTAATAGCATACGGATCTATAAGATCAAGTTTAGGAGGAAGCGGTTCCTCCTTTGGCCCTTTATATGTGATTACTATCTCTTTATTATAAATGTTCCTTTGATTATGATCTCTAAGCTTTTCTTTAAGGACACGCCCTAGCCCATTATTTTGTATATCAAAATTACCATTGAGTTCAGATATTTTATCAATTAACATAGATGGGGGAACTTTTTTCCTTAGATTTTCAATTTAAGCAACATAATCTGGAGATTGTAATCTCCTTATCTCTTCTTGATTAAAAAGGATCTTCTCTGTAGGAGGGCAACTACAATTTATATTGTAATGAGCAAATATTTCACGTGCTTCTTTCATAATATGTCCAAATTCATAAGCTAGAAATATAGTGGTAACACGCTTAATGGAAGGATCATGAATATTAGAGAATTCTAGAAGGATCCTTTTTATGGATGGATGCATGTGAAGAAATTGTCTTTCAACTTCAACTATAAGCAAAGATATTGCATCCGCAAGACTAGAAGTTCTGTTAAGAATTGAACCTCCTAGCATAGGTAACGTACCGGCACAATTAAAGAAATCTTGGATAACACCTTTTCCAATAATATTACCGCTACCTACACGGAGTTTTTTAGTGCGCATGATAGTAGCTTCTTTCTCATAAGGATCATCCTCAACAAAATCATCAAATTTTTCCTCAAGATTAATACTAGTTTTTTCAATGATAACCTCCTCAGATTCAAACATGATGACAAAGCACACAAACAAACGTAAAAGCGAATGGAAAGAAGGCGAACAAAAAGGCAGATATTTTTTATGTTTTTCTAAAAATGTTTTAGAAGTGGGGGAGTGGAAAACGAGAGGCAAATGGCGAATAATGAAAATGCAGGAGATGAGAGTTTATGATGGGTACTTGGTAGGCTTCATGTAGATCCTCCCCGGCAACAACGTCAGAAATTCTTCCCGCTAATTCTTGAGCTTGCGTTGGTTTTTCCCTTTAAGAGGAAAGGGTGATGCAGCAAAGTAGAGATAAGTATTTCCCTCGGTGGAGAACCAAGGTATCAATCTAGTAGGAGGAACACACAAGTCACCAATGGTTGCACCTACACAAACACGTGATAAAGGGGTTGTCAATCCCTTCATGGTTACTTGCAAGGATGAGATCTGATAGTGATAGATATAAAAGATAAGTAAAAGTGCAAAATAAGATAAAAGTAAATAAATTGCAGCAAGGTATTTTTGTGTTTTTGATATAATAGACCTGAAAATAATATTATAAAAATAGACCCGGGGGCCATAGTTTTCACTAGAGGCTTCTCTCTTGACAGAAAGCATACGGTGGGTAAACAAATTACTGTTGAGCAATTGATGGAAAAGCGCATAGTTATGACAATATCTAAGGCAATGATCATGAATATAGGCATCACATCCGTGACAAGTAGACTAACTCCTGCCTGCATCTACTACTATTACTCCACACATCGACCGTTATCCAGCATGCATCTAGTGTATTAAGTTAACAAGAACAGAGTAACAACTTAAGCAAGATGAGATGATGTAGAGGGATAGATCCAAACAACATGAAGAAACCCCATCTTTTTATCCTTAATGGCAACAATACAAATACATGTCATGCCCCTTTCTATCACTGGGATTGAGCACCGCAAGATTGAACCCAATACAAAGCACCTCCTGTAACATCCCAAAATTCTAAATTTTGGAATGTTATATTAAATAAATAGTTTTGATTTTTTTGTTTGATTGTGGTATGGTTGCTTGCGTGAAATTGAGTGAAATTTGAAACTTTTTGAAAGTTGAATGAGAGGGAATAAAAGGACTTTCCCAAACTTCCATTTTGCATTTATGATCTCCATGAATTCAAATTCATTTCATCACAAAACCCTGGAGTGAAGATGATATGACTTCTAACATTTAAATAAATGAAAAAGTTTTTTTTAATATTTGAATTCCATTTGGAAATATTTCAAATTCAGAAACTTTATGCAACTCAATGATTTTCACGAGAGAAGATAAAATGACTTCTTCGAATGCTAAGAAAGAGAGTTGGAACTTTCAAAGAATCAAATTGAAAGTCCCTTTGAAGTTATTTTGAAACCCACTTTCAATTTGGAGTTATTTGGTTCTTATACAAATTATTTTTCTCCAAAAATAAAATATATGGAAAATAGGGTAAAATGATTCCCTACAGTAGAAAAGTGGACAAAAATGAGTTTGAAATCATTTTGGTATTTTAAAATATTTTTATTTGGTTTTTAATGAAACAGTAGCACTGTTCACCTTATTTAAATTTTTTGCGGAATTTATTTGCCACTGAAAATAAGTTCATCATTTAGGAAATCTTTTTCTGAAATTCTGATATATAATATGCCTATCTACAATTTTATTTTTATTTTTGTTATTCAGTTTTTCCTTTTCTGTTTCTATTTAACAAAAAAATATGTGCGTACGCCTGGAACTAACTGCCGCGCAAGTGCGCAGCATAGTGGCATCGGGCACCCTATCATTTTTTTTCTCCCCTACATGGGCCAAGCCCAGCCAACAATTTCCTTCTCAGTTTTTTTTCTTTTTTTATTTATTTCCTTCGGTCGAATAAAAAAAATTGCAGCACGCACGTGCGCGGCCGGCCGGCGGAAGCCTTTTTGCCAATGCCGCACGTTTCCCGTATTTCTTTTCTTTTCGTCTATATTTAGTCCCACATTGTCTAGCCTTTGATCTCTAAGCCTCTTTTCCACCTATAAATATAGACCCATAGAACCTTCAAAAATTATCCAATTCGGATTAAATCAATATTTAGTTTGACTAGATTCACTAAAAAAAATATTTCTCCTCTCCGGCGGGACTTCTGGAATTTGTCACCTCTCTTCGAAGTGGTCTTTTCTCAATCTTATAAAGGTATCTTTCTTTGTTTTTTTATAAATACTCTCATAGCTTATTATTTCTGGACTAGTATGATAGGCGTAGAAATCTTTTAGAATAACTCTTTTTCTTTCTTAAAACAGATTGGCCCTGATTTTTTCAAATAGCCATAACATTTTACTCTTCATCCAAATTAGACGAAACCAATGCCAAATTCTTCGTCTTGATCCCCTCTATCCAGAGAACGTATTAAATCAACTTTTTTGAAATTTTGAAATTTGAAATTAGGTCAGATTCAAATTCAAACTTGTTTTGGCTATAACTTGAGTTTTATAACTCCGATTTAATTGATTCTTTTTGCAAATCGTATCTCTTCACATGTATATTCTGTTAAGATCAAAATCACATAAGTTTGCTGCTGTTAAAAATATGTTTGTGTTCCTGAGTTTTATTTGATGGTATTGAAGTTTTCCGAAGTGTTTTCTGCGTTCTTTTCGATCTTTGAGTGATTGCTTATGTGTGGTTATAATTGATTGCTTATGATAGATTGAATGGATGTGACGAGTAGAACTATTAGGAATTATGAGTGAGTCGAATCTTCATCAACAGTACAATGCAAGTTCACACTTTGATCATATTTTTTCCATACCCAGTTTTTATGCATTAGTTTCACCCTCGAAGATTTGCATCGGTAGGATTGGGAATTGGGGCATTGCTATGTAGTTCATGAGGTAGGAACCTATTACCTTTGATCACCCCGGGAATATATGCTTTGTTACTTATTGCTTACCCATGCTCGTAGACGTGGATTGATATGTGAGATTCATGAAAGTCGCGAGAGTAATATTAACTAAGGGAAACTTATGGTGACTACTTTAACACACATCTGAGTGGAATGGTTGGGGCACCCTGAAGCACCCGGTGGTTTGCCCGGGCACCTGGAGAACCCAGTACTTGCCCAAGGGGATCCCGGAGTACCCGTGTGATCATCCTATAGAATGCCACCCAGGCTCAAAGGGATCATAAGATTATTCATGCTAGAAACTTCCGTGTGCAGCCATAAGCCATTATGGGCTCTGGCATGGTTGAGTATGTTGTGTGACCTCTTTCAGTGGTGGTGTTGTCTACAAAGAGTAAAGAGTTAATGCTTCAGAAAGACTGTGTCTCGATCATCCGTTTCTCAAACATAATGTAGTGCGAGAAATTCAACGGAGTAGATCGAGTTTTGTGGGGAAAAGTGCGCAAACCTCTGTAGAGTGTACAAACTAATCATGATTAGCCGTGTCCCTGGTTATGAACATTTTGAGTATCTGGTATATGAATTGTTGGTTGATCTCATCACTTTACTTAATGAATTTGTTGGGTTATTAATATTATTTTGGGATTGAGTTGGGGGAACCTTCTCAATAATGGCATAAACTTGGTAGTTAAATAAAATCTATTCCTTTTGTTGTAGGAAAAAATTAGCTTTATGCAAAATTAAACTTAGAGCCTCCACCAGCCAAATATGCATATAGAGATAGACAATTCTCATTATTGTTCTATGATGTGAAATTGCCAGTACATTCAATGTACTGACCTACATGGCTGCAATGTCTCATGTTGCAGGATCCTTACGACCAGTAAGTGATACGTTAGGGTTACGATGTCTACACTCAACTTTGCCGTTGGAGTTGTTGGGAACTCCAGAACTTTGTTGTTACTTCTGCTATATGGATTGAGGTAATAGTATTTACGTTACTTTATACATGTGATTTACCTCTGTTATAAATCCTCGAGTACTGTGTGTGTCAGCATACCGATCCAGGGATGACAGTTAAGCACAGAGACTTGATCCATTCGGGTCGGGTCGCTACAAGATGGTATCAGAGCACATGTGGACTGTAGGACGTGACCCCTAGAAACTGGCAAGCCCTTAGGAAAATATTTTCTAAAACTATATTTTCAAAAGAGATCCCTTAACTCTCATCTTTTCTAAGCTTTACCAAGTATTTCCTCTCATCTCAAATAGTTGGACTATACCCTTTCCCCCTTTTGACCACGCGAAGATTCGACTGATGAGACCACTCGAAGAAGTACAAGATATCAGACAGCTAAGACCACTTCGGAACAAAGAGGAATTTACCGTACATCTGAAAAATTGAAACTACAACGGTTGAAGACTCTGAAGGCTCGGAGAATTTGAAGGCTCTGAAGAATTCCCAGATTGGTATGACCTAGGAAAGCTACCCTTATGGAACTTGTCAGACTATTGAAGCTGCCAATACCTGAGATCAAGGTGTGTCGGAGAAAGATCGGAGCATGGAGTTTTAAAACTCAAAGTTTTTGTCAAGAAAACCCTAAGGCAGGAGATATCAACTATGGAATGATAGGCCATGGCAATGACATGGGCATAAACACGACTATCCATGATGTTATTGGCCGCTTATGCTATTGTCACCGTGCTGAGTTAAGCATGCATGTCTTCGGAAGGATTGGATGACAAAAGGGCTAATGGAGCACCTATCAGCAAAAGATGAAGTTTTAACCTTAGCTGGTGTATCACCAGGATCTAGAGTATTACATCAGGAATTTTAAGATGGACCTTCAGGAAGCTGTATTTGACTAGGAAGCATTTCGTGAAGAACTCAGGACCCAGAATCTGAAAGTAGCCAAGCTGGAGGAGCAAAACCTCGAGATACCGGAGATTCGTCAGGAACTGAAGGACAGTAGGACCATGGTTCATGCCAAGGATGTTGAAACCCAGAAGTTTGGAACGCAACTCTAGAATATTAAAGGACGTCACGAGAGACTTAGCGTCAACAGAAATGAGCTGGCAGAAGAACTTGAGAAGATCAGCAAGCACGATCAGAAGAAGACCAAACCCCTATTATATACTTACGTTAGATGTGACAATTAGGAGTTGTCATTTGTTTGATGTTTTCCCGACAGCCACAAAATAAAATGTGTCTCTTCAAAACTATTGTTTGTATTGTGTGTATCCCTCTCTATCTCTCTTATCTCACCCTAAAACCCTTGGAACCAATAGAGGATGAATGGAGATGAACTCACATTTCCGGGACCGACAAGTCAATTGGAGAAGGACCGATGGATTCAGAACATGGAAAATCACATGAAGAATAACACTATAGCCGAAAAGGATATGGCCCAACATGCTCTTCATTGCTTTGAAAGAGGTGCTGCTACTTGGTGGAGGAAGTACCAAATCATCAATGGATGGCAGGGCGTAACCACTTGGAAAGAATTTAAGTTGACTCTGCAAAGGTCTTGTCTTGTGTCGCAGAAATTGAAGCCTTATGGAGATGATATGAAGAAACCTTGTGCCTGCAAGCTCTATGGAGAAATAGGACACAACCATAAAGAACACAAGGAAGAATGCCCTCATTGTGAAGAAAGTCACCCAACTGAAGAATGCCCAACTAGGCAGATTACTTGTTTCTTGTGTGAAGGGACTACCCACTACCCTACTCAGTGTCACATTTACCCCGTGGTTCAAAGAACCATCCAGCAGAAGAAAGAAGTAATGAAAGGAGCCGTCATGGAAATTTTAGAAGAACCTGTGATGAAGGAAGAGGTGGAGGACACACCCGAAGAAGACCCAATTAAACCCTGCACCAAGTCTTGCTATTCATGTGGAGAAGAAGGACACATCTCCCAGAATTGTCTAAAGGGGGATCTAGTAGCATTTCCGACAGTGGAAGTAGAGTATGACCCACAGGAAATAGAAGCCCTGATTGGCACAGGAAAGTCTAGGAAGAGAAATAGATGGGATTCCAGGAACAACCCAATTTCTACAAAGAAGGACCTGAGTCATATCACATGTTTCAGATGTAAAGATTCAGAGCACTACTTCAGCGGTTGCCCAAAAAGGAAGCCGAGGACCCAAGGAGGCTATGTAATCACTGTTGGGGAACGTAGTAATTTCAAAAAAAATCCTACGCACACGCAAGATCATGGTGATGCATAGCAACGAGAGGGGAGAGTGTTGTCCACGTACCCTCGTAGACCGACAGCGGAAGCGTTATCACAACGCGGTTGATGTAGTCGTACGTCTTCACGATCCGACCGATCAAGTACCGAACGCACGGCACCTCCGAGTTCAGCACACGTTCAGCTCGATGACGTCCCTCAAACTACGATCCAGCCGAGTGTTGAGGGAGAGTTTCGTCAGCACAACGGTGTGGTGACGATGATGATGTTCCACCGACGCAGGGCTTCGCCTAAGCTCCGCAACGGTATTATCGAGGTGTAATATGGTGGAGGGGGCACCGCACACGGCTAAAATATCGTATATCAAGTGTGTCTAGAGGTGCCCCCCTGCCCCCGTATATAAAGGAGCAAGGGGGAGGCCGGCTGCCTTTGGGCGCGCCAAGGAGAGGGGGGGAGTCCTCCTCCTAGTAGGAGTAGGACTCCCCTTTCCTAGTCCAACTAGGAAGAGAGGGGGGAAGGAAAGAGAGGGAGAGGGAGAGGGAAAGAGGGGCTGCGCCCCCCTCCCCTAGTCCAATTCGGACTCCTCATGGGAGGGGGCGCGCCACCTCCTGGCTGCTGCCCTCTCTCTCCCCTCAAGGCCCACTAAGGCCCAATACTTCCCCGGGGGGTTCCGGTAACCCCTCCGGCACTCCGGTTTTATCCGAAACTTCTCCGGAACACTTCCGGTGTCCGAATATAGTCGTCCAATATATCAATCTTTATGTCTCGACCATTTCGAGACTCCTCGTCATGTCCGTGATCACATCCGGGACTCCGAACAACCTTCGGTACATCAAAACATATAAACTCATAATATAACTGTCATCGTAACTTTAAGCGTGCGGACCCTACGGGTTCGAGAACTATGTAGACATGACCGAGACACCTCTCCGGTCAATAACCAATAGCGGAACCTGGATGCTCATATTGGTTCCCACATATTCTACGAAGATCTTTATCGGTCAGACCGCATAACAACATACGTTGTTCCCTTTGTCATCGGTATGTTACTTGCCCGAGATTCGATCGTCGGTATCTCGATACCTAGTTCAATCTCGTTACCGGCAAGTCTCTTTACTCGTTCCGTAATACATCATCCCGCAACTAACTCATTAGTCACAATGCTTGCAAGGCTTATAGTGATGTGCATTACTGAGTGGGCCCAGAGATACCTCTCCGACAATCGGAGTGACAAATCCTAATCTCGAAATACGCCAACCCAACAAGTACCTTTGGAGACACCTGTAGAGCACCTTTATAATCACCCATTTACGTTGTGACGTTTGGTAGCACACAAAGTGTTCCTCCGGTAAACGGGAGTTGCATAATCTCATAGTCATAGGAACATGTATAAGTCATGAAGAAAGCAATAGCAACATACTAAACGATCGGGTGCTAAGCTAACGGAATGGGTCAAGTCAATCACGTCATTCTCCTAATGAGGTGATCCCGTTAATCAAATGACAACTCATGTCTATGGCTAGGAAACATAACCATCTTTGATTAACGAGCTAGTCAAGTAGAGGCATACTAGTGACACACTGTTTGTCTATGTATTCACACATGTATTATGTTTCCGGTTAATACAATTCTAGCATGAATAATAAACATTTATCATGATATAAGGAAATAAATAATACTTTATTATTGCCTCTAGGGCATATTTCCTTCAGTCTCCCACTTGCACTAGAGTCAATAATCTAGATTACACAGTAATGATTCTTACACCCATGGAGTCTTGGTGCTGATCATGTTTTGCTCGTGGAAGAGGCTTAGTCAACGGGTCTGCAACATTCAGATCCGTATGTATCTTGCAAATTTCTATGTCTCCCACCTGGACTAAATCCCGGATGGAATTGAAGCGTCTTTTGATGTGCTTGGTTCTCTTGTGAAATCTGGATTCCTTTGCTAAGGCAATTGCACCAGTATTGTCACAAAAGATTTTCATTGGTCCCGATGCACTAGGTATGACACCTAGATCGGATATGAACTCCTTCATCCAGACTCCTTCATTTGCTGCTTCCGAAGCAGCTATGTACTCCGCTTCACACGTAGATCCCGCCACGACACTTTGCTTAGAACTGCACCAACTGACAGCTCCACCGTTCAATGTAAATACGTATCCGGTTTGCGATTTAGAATCGTCCGGATCAGTGTCAAAGCTTGCATCAACGTAACCACTTACGATGAGCTCTTTGTCACCTCCATAAACGAGAAACATATCCTTAGTCCTTTTCAGGTATTTCAGGATGTTCTTGACCGCTGTCCAGTGATCCACTCCTGGATTACTTTGGTACCTCCCTGCTAAACTTATAGCAAGGCACACATCAGGTCTGGTACACAGCATTGCATACATGATAGAGCCTATGGCTGAAGCATAGGGAACATCTTTCATCTTCTCTCTATCTTCTGCAGTGGTCGGGCATTGAGTCTTACTCAATCTCACACCTTGTAGTACAGGCAAGAACCCTTTCTTTGCTTGATCCATTTTGAACTTCTTCAAAACTTTGTCAAGGTATGTGCTTTGTGAAAGTCCAATTAAGCGTCTTGATCTATCTCTATAGATCTTAATGCCTAATATATATGCAGCTTCACCGAGGTCTTTCATTGAAAAACTCTTATTCAAGTATCCCTTTATGCTATCCAGAAATTCTATATCATTTCCAATCAGCAATATGTCATCCACATATAATATCAGAAATGCTATCGAGCTCCCACTCACTTTCTTGTAAATACAGGCTTCTCCAAAAGTCTGTATAAAACCAAATGCTTTGATCACACTATCAAAGCGTTTATTCCAACTCCGAGAGGCTTGCACCAGTCCATAAATGGATCGCTGGAGCTTGCACACTTTGTTAGCTCCCTTTGGATCGACAAAACCTTCCGGTTGCATCATATACAACTCTTCTTCCAGAAATCCATTCAGGAATGCAGTTTTGACATCCATTTGCCAAATTTCATAATCATAAAATGCGGCAATTGCTAACATGATTCGGACAGACTTAAGCATCGCTACGGGTGAGAAGGTCTCATCGTAGTCAATCCCTTGAACTTGTCGAAAACCTTTCGCAACAAGTCGAGCTTTATAGACAGTAACATTACCATCAGCGTCAGTCTTCTTCTTGAAGATCCATTTATTTTCAATGGCTTGCCGACCATCGGGCAAGTCAACCAAAGTCCATACTTTGTTCTCATACATGGATCCCATCTCGGATTTCATGGCTTCAAGCCATTTTGCGGAATCTGGGCTCACCATCGCTTCTTCATAGTTCGTAGGTTCGTCATGGTCTAGTAACATAACCTCCAGAACAGGATTACCGTACCACTCTGGTGCGGATCTTGATCTAGTTGACCTACGAGGTTCAGTAATAACTTGATCTGAAGTTTCATGATCATTATCATTAACTTCCTCACTAATTGGTGTAGGTGTCGCAGAAACTGATTTCTGTGATGATCTACTTTCCAATAAGGGAGCAGGTACAGTTACCTCATCAAGTTCTACTTTCCTCCCACTCACTTCTTTCGAGAGAAACTCCTTCTCTAGAAAGGATCCATTCTTAGCAACGAATATCTTGCCTTCGGATCTGTGATAGAAGGTGTACCCAACAGTCTCCTTTGGGTATCCTATGAAGACACATTTCTCCGATTTAGGTTCGAGCTTATCAGGTTGAAGTTTCTTCACATAAGCATCGCAACCCCAAACTTTAAGATACGACAACTTTGGTTTCTTGCCAAACCATAGTTCATAAGGCGTCGTCTCAACGGATTTCGATGGTGTCCTATTTAGAGTGAATGCAGCCGTCTCTAAAGCATAACCCCAAAACGATAGCGGTAAATCAGTAAGAGACATCATAGATCGCACCATATCTAATAAAGTACGATTACGACGTTCGGACACACCATTACGCTGTGGTGTTCCGGGTGGCGTGAGTTGCGAAACTATTCCGCATTGTTTCAAATGTAGGCCAAACTCGTAACTCAAATATTCTCCTCCACGATCAGATCGTAGGAATTTTATTTTCTTGTTACGATGATTTTCAACTTCACTCTGAAATTCTTTGAACTTTTCAAATGTTTCAGACTTATGTTTCATTAAGTAGATATACCCATATCTGCTCAAATCATCTGTGAAGGTGAGAAAATAACGATATCCGCCACGAGCCTCAATATTCATCGGACCACATACATCTGTATGTATGATTTCCAATAAATCTGTTGCTCTCTCCATAGTTCCGGAGAACGGTGTTTTAGTCATCTTGCCCATGAGGCACGGTTCGCAAGTACCAAGTGATTCATAATCAAGTGATTCCAAAAGTCCATCAGTATGGAGTTTCTTCATGCGCTTTACACCGATATGACCCAAACGGCAGTGCCACAAATAAGTTGCACTGTCATTATCAACTCTGCATCTTTTGGCTTCGACATTATGAATATGTGTATCACTACTATCGAGATTCATTAAAAATAGACCACTCTTCAAGGGTGCATGACCATAAAAGATATTATTCATATAAATAGAACAACCATTATTCTCTGATTTAAATGAATAACCGTCTCGCATTAAACAAGATCCAGATATAATGTTCATGCTCAACGCTGGCACCAAATAACAATTATTTAGGTCTAAAACTAATCCCGAAGGTAGATGTAGAGGTAGCGTGCCGACGGCGATCACATCGACTTTGGAACCATTTCCCACGCGCATCGTCACCTCGTCCTTAGCCAATCTTCGCTTAATCCGTAGCCCCTGTTTCGAGTTGCAAATATTAGCAACAGAACCAGTATCAAATACCCAGGTGCTACTGCGAGTATTAGTAAGGTACACATCAATAACATGTATATCACATATACCTTTGTTAACCTTGCCATCCTTCTTTTCCGCCAAATACTTGGGGCAGTTCCGCTTCCAGTGACCAGTCTGCTTACAGTAGAAGCACTCAGTTTCAGGCTTAGGTCCAGACTTGGATTTCTTCTCCTGAACAGCAACTTGCTTGCTGTTCTTCTTGAAGTTCCCTTTCTTCTTCCCTTTGCCCTTTTTCTTGAAACTAGTGGTTTTACTGACCATCAACACTTGATGCTCCTTTTTGATTTCTACCTCCGCTGCCTTTAGCATTGCGAAGAGCTCGGGAATTGTCTTATTCATCCCTTGCATGTTATAGTTCATCACGAAGCTCTTGTAGCTTGGTGGCAGTGATTGAAGAATTCTGTCAATGACGCTATCATCCGGAAGATTAACTCCCAGTTGAATCAAGTGATTATTATACCCAGACATTTTGAGTATATGCTCACTGACAGAACTATTCTCTTCCATCTTGCAGCTATAGAACTTATTGGAGACTTCATATCTCTCAATCCGGGCATTTGCTTGAAATATTAACTTCAACTCCTGGAACATCTCATATGCTCCATGACGTTCAAAACGTCGTTGAAGACCCGGTTCTAAGCCGTAAAGCATGGCACACTGAACTATTGAGTAGTCATCAGCTTTGCTCTGCCAGACGTTCATAACTTCTGGCGTTGCTCTTGCAGGAGGCCTGGCACCTAGCGGTGCTTCTAGGACGTAATTCTTCTGTGCAGCAATGAGGATAATCCTCAAGTTACGGACCCAGTCCGTGTAATTGCTACCATCATCTTTCAACTTAGCTTTCTCAAGGAACGCATTAAAATTCAACGGAACAACAGCACGGGCCATTTATCTACAATTAACATAGACAAGCAAGATACTATCAGGTACTAAGTTCATGATAAATTTAAGTTCAATTAATCATATTACTTAAGAACTCCCACTTAGATAGACATCCCTCTAATCATCTAAGTGATTACGTGATCCAAATCAACTAAACCATGTCCGATCATCACGTGAGATGGAGTAGTTTCAATGGTGAACATCACTATGTTGATCATATCTACTATATGATTCACGCTCGACCTTTCGGTCTCCGTGTTCCGAGGCCATATCTGCATATGCTAGGCTCGTCAAGTTTAACCTGAGTATTCCGCGTGTGCAACTGTTTTGCACCCGTTGTATTTGAACGTAGAGCCTATCACACCCGATCATCACGTGGTGTCTCAGCACGAAGAACTTTTGCAACGGTGCATACTCAGGGAGAACACTTTTATCTTGAAATTTTAGTGAGAGATCATCTTATAATGCTACCGTCAATCAAAGCAAGATAAGATGCATAAAAGATTAACATCACATGCAATCAATATAAGTGATATGATATGGCCATCATCATCTTGTGCTTGTGATCTCCATCTCCGAAGCACCATCATGATCACCATCGTCACCGGCTCGACACCTTGATCTCCATCGTAGTATTGTTGTCGTCTCGCCAACTTATTGCTTTTACGACTATCGCTACCGCTTAGTGATAAAGTAAAACAATTACATGGCGATTGCATTTCATACAATAAAGCGACAACCATATGGCTCCTGCCAGTTGCCGATAACTCGGTTACAAAACATGATCATCTCATACAATAAAATATAGCATCATGTCTTGACCATATCACATCACAACATGCCCTGCAAAAACAAGTTAGACGTCCTCTACTTTGTTGTTGCAAGTTTTACGTGGCTGCTACGGGCTTAGCAAGAACCGTTCTTACCTACGCATCAAAACCACAACGATAGTTTGTCAAGTTGGTGCTGTTTTAACCTTCGCAAGGACCGGGCGTAGCCACACTCGGTTCAACTAAAGTGAGAGAGACAGACACCCGCCAGTCACCTTTAAGCAACGAGTGCTCGCAACGGTGAAACCAGTCTCGCGTAAGCGTACACGTAATGTCGGTCCGGGCCTCTTCATCTCACAATACCGCTGAACCAAAGTATGACATGCTGGTAAGCAGTATGACTTATATCGCCCACAACTCACTTGTGTTCTACTCGTGCATAGCATCAACGCATAAAACCAGGCTCGGATGCCACTGTTGGGGAACGTAGTAATTTCAAAAAAATTCCTACGCACACGCAAGATCATGGTGATGCATAGCAACGAGAGGGGAGAGTGTTTTCCACGTACCCTCGTAGACCGACAGCGGAAGCGTTATCACAACGTGGTTGATGTAGTCGTACGTCTTCACGATCCGACCGATCAAGTACCGAACACACGACACCTCCGAGTTCAGCACACGTTCAGCTCGATGACGTCCCTCAAACTCCGATCCAGCCGAGTGTTGAGGGAGAGTTTCGTCAGCACGACGGCGTGGTGACGATGATGATGTTCCACCGACGCAGGGCTTCGCCTAAGCTCCGCAACGGTATTATCGAGGTGTAATATGGTGGAGGGGGCACCGCACACGGCTAAAATATCGTATATCAAGTGTGTCTAGAGGTGCCCCCCTGCCCGTATATAAAGGAGCAAGGGGGAGGCCGGCTGCCTTTGGGCGCGCCAAGGAGAGGGGGGAGTCCTCCTCCTAGTAGGAGTAGGACTCCCCTTTCCTAGTCCAACTAGGAAGAGAGGGGGGGAGGAAAGAGAGGGAGAGGGAGAGGGAAAGAGGGGCTGCGCCCCCCTCCCCTAGTCCAATTCGGACTCCTCATGGGAGGGGGCGCGCCACCTCCTGGCTGCTGCCCTCTCTCTCCCCTCAGGCCCCACTAGGGCCCAATACTTCCCCGGGGGGTTCCGGTAACCCCTCCGGCACTCCGGTTTTATCCGAAACTTCTCCGGAACACTTCCGGTGTCCGAATATAGTCGTCCAATATATCAATCTTTATGTCTCGACCATTTCGAGACTCCTCGTCATGTCCGTGATCACATCCGGGACTCCGAACAACCTTCGGTACATCAAAACTTATAAACTCATAATATAACTGTCATCGTAACTTTAAGCGTGCGGACCCTACGGGTTCGAGAACTATGTAGACATGACCGAGACACCTCTCCGGTCAATAACCAATAGCGGAACCTGGATGCTCATATTGGTTCCCACATATTCTACGAAGATCTTTATCGGTCAGACCGCATAACAACATACGTTGTTCCCTTTGTCATCAGTATGTTACTTGCCCGAGGTTCGATCGTCGGTATCTCGATACCTAGTTCAATCTCGTTACCGGCAAGTCTCTTTACTCGTTCCGTAATACATCATCCCGCAACTAACTCATTAGTCACAATGCTTGCAAGGCTTATAGTGATGTGCATTACTGAGTGGGCCCAGAGATACCTCTCCGACAATCGGAGTGACAAATCCTAATCTCGAAATACGCCAACCCAACAAGTACCTTTGGAGACACCTGTAGAGCACCTTTATAATCACCCATTTACGTTGTGACGTTTGGTAGCACACAAAGTGTTCCTCCGGTAAACGGGAGTTGCATAATCTCATAGTCATAGGAACATGTATAAGTCATGAAGAAAGCAATAGCAACATACTAAACGATCGGGTGCTAAGCTAACGGAATGGGTCAAGTCAATCACGTCATTCTCCTAATGAGGTGATCCCCTTAATCAAATGACAACTCATGTCTATGGCTAGGAAACATAACCATCTTTGATTAACGAGCTAGTCAAGTAGAGGCATACTAGTGACACACTGTTTGTCTATGTATTCACACATGTATTATGTTTCCGGTTAATACAATTCTAGCATGAATAATAAACATTTATCATGATATAAGGAAATAAATAATACTTTATTATTGCCTCTAGGGCATATTTCCTTCAATCAAAAGGAAACCCACGAGACTAGTCAGAAGTAATATGTTTTCGTTGTAACGAAGCAGGGCACCTTGCCAGAGATTTTCCCAATCAGAAGGAGACTTGTGCTAAATAGTTGGGCTGAAAAAGAAATATAGTAGTAGTAGTGGGAACATTTCTTTTATTATTGAGGTGTTGAGTTGAGGCATGTAATGGAAATGCAAGAGATTGTAATAAATTCATGAAATCAATGAAGTTCATGTGTCATGATCTCATACGTTGAATTTTATGAGTTGTTACTCTATGAAGAAAGATTTTGACCATTTTCGAGGATATGAGAAATACGGTCTATGGAAGAATTTGTGCATTTCAAGGGTGGTAGTACCCTATAAGGACCCTTGACCCGTGGAAAAGATAATGATATTCCACGGAGTGGACTTCGGACAAAATAAGCACAAGTTTTAACTCGTTATGTGGGATACCCCAAGAATAGGAAGGGAGACAGTACTATTGGACGGATTTAAGAATTCTAGGAAGCTGGATGTTGGAATAATGATCAGTTGCCCCGATGATGAGTTCAAGGTTTACAAGTGATGAGATGGGCCATAACACACAGGCTCCAGGACCTGCCAAGAAGCAAGCACACTCTTGCTGTAGGAAAACCTTGGAAGAAGTTACGACTTTATCAATAGACGATCTTATAGGAGTTACGCAAAAACCTGAGAGTTGTGAAGGAACGATAGATGTTTGTTCAGCTTGCAGAAGTAATGGATATATCCGAATTCAGTTCATGGACAAGAGAAATTCTGCAATGCTTGTGAGGATGACCGAGTGTTAGAATGCGAGATTTGCTAAACCATATATAAGGTAATGATTTGGGTGTGGAATGGATTGATCACCATGCCGACTTACTCTTATTATTCGCCTTTGCTATATGGGATGGTAAATCTGGACTGACTTACCTATAGTAGAGAGACGGAGATATTAAGCCTAATTGAACCTTAGAATGGTATGACAAATTTTCCCTTGTACAAGGAAGCTGTTGCCAACCATAGGTCATACGATGAGAATGAAGCCCAGACCCGTTTTCTGCAGGGACCCAGTCAAATTGTTTGATGACCACCATGAGATATCGATACTTGTTTAGTATTGGCGCCAGACCTATCAGCTAAGAAGACCCAGTCACAGGAGGTTCGTACCAAGATAAAAGGACAGAAGAATTGAGGAAAATGTTATGCCACTACCGAAAGAGCCAGAGTAGGAATAGTTCCAAGAATCTGAGAAGACTGACCCTGTCAACAATAGGGATGGAGTATATGAGTTTTTATGGACCCGTAACCATGCTTCTAAGGGTGGTAGCTCCCCAGACCCCCTGTGATGATCGATGGATCTTGAGGAGACCCCTGAACCCAACCTAATTCTTGCTAGCCTCTCCGAATCTCGCAGACGAGATTCATTTTAAGGGTGGTATTGTAACATCCCAAAATTCTAAATTTTGGAATGTTATATTAAATAAATAGTTTTGAATTTTTTGTTTGATTTTGGTATGGTTGCTTGTGTGAAATTGAGTGAAATTTTAAACTTTTTGAAAGTTGAATGAGAGGGAATAAAAGGACTTTCCCAAACTTTCATTTTGCATTTATGATCTCCATGAATTCAAATTCATTTCATCACAAAACCCTAGAGTGAAGATGATATGACTTCTTCCATTTAAATAAATGAATTTTTTTAATATTTGAATTCCATTTGGAAATATTTCAAATTCCGAAACTTTATGCAACTCAATGATTTTCATGAGAGAAGATAAAATGACTTCTTCAAATGCTAAGAAAGAGAGTTGGAAGTTTCAAAGAATCAAATTGAAAGTCCCTTTGAAGTTATTTTGAAACCCACTTTCAATTTGGAGTTATTTGCTTCTTATTCAAATTATTTTTCTCCAAAAATAAAATATATGGAAAATAGGGTAAAATGATTCCCTACAGTAGAAAAGTGGAGAAAAATGAGTTTGAAATCATTTTGGTAATTTAAAATATTTTTATTTGGTTTTTAAATGAACCAGTAGCAATGTTCGCTTTATTTAACCATTCTTGTGGAATTTATTTGCCGCTGAAAATAAGTTCATCATTTAGGAAATCTTGTTCTAAAAATTTTGATATATAATAAGCCTATGTACAATTTTATTTTTATTTTTTTATTCAGTTTTTCCTTTTCTGTTTCTATTTAAAAAATCTGTGCGTGCACGTGGAACTAACAGTCGCCCACGTGCGCAGCATAGTGGCATCGGGCGCCCTATCATTTTATTTTCTTCTCTCCTACATAGGCCAGGCCCAGCCGGCAATTTCCTTCTCAGTTTTTTTCTTTTTTATCCTTTGGCCGAATAATAAAAAAAATTGCAGCACGTACGCGCGCGGCCGACCGGCGGAAGCCTTTTTGGCCCATGGCACACCTTTCTCGTGTTTCTTTTCTTTTCGTCTACATTTAGTTCCACATTGTCTAGCCTTTGACCTCTAAGCCTCTTTTCCACCTATAAATATAGACCCATAGACCCTCCAAAAATCAACTGATTCGGGTTAAATCAATATTTAGTTTGACTAGATTCACTAAAAAAATCTCCTCTCCTGCGGGACTTCTGGAATTTGTCTCCTCTCTCCGACGTCGTCTTTTCTCTACCTTATAAAGGTATCTTTTTGTATTTTTTTATATATACTCCCGTAGCTTATTATTTCTAGACTAGTACGATAGGCGTAGAAATCTTTTAGCAATAGCTCTTTTTCTTCCGTAAAACAGCTTGGCCCTAGTTTTTTCAAATAGCCATAACTTTTTACTCCTTTATCCAAATTAGACGAAACCAATGCCAAATTCTTCGTCTTGATCCCCTCTATCCAGAGAACATATTAAACTAACTTTTTTGAAATTTTAAAATTTAAATTAGGTCAGATTCAAATTCAAACTTGTTTTGGCTATAACTTGAGTTTTATAACTTCGATTTAATTGATTCTTTTTGCAAATCGTAGCTCTTGACATGTATACTCTGTTAAGATCAAAATCACATAAGTTTGCTTCTGTTAAAAATATGTTTGTGTTCATGCGTTTTATTTGATGGCTTTGAAGTTTTCCGAAGTGTTTTCTGCGTTCTTTTTGATCTTTGAGTGATTGCTTATGTGTGGTTATAATTGATTGCTTACGATAGATTGAACGGAGTGTGACGAGTAGAACTATCAGGAATTATGTGTGCCCCGAATCTTCATCAAAAGTACAAGGCAAGTTCACACTTTGATCATTTTTTTTCATACCCAGTTTTTATGCATTAGTTTCACCCTCAAAGATTTGCATGAGTAGGATTGGGAATTGAGGCATTGTTATGTAGTTCATGAGGTAGGAACCTATTACCTTTGATCACCCCAGGAATATACGCTTTGTTACTTATTGCTTACCCATGCTCGTAGACGTGGATTGGTATGTGAGATTCATGAAAGTTGCGAGAGTAACATTAACTAAGAGAAACTTAAGATGGCTACTTTAATACACATCTGGGTGGAATGGTTGGAGCACCCTGGAGCACACAGTGGTTTGCCCGGGCACCTGGAGAACCCATTGCTTGCCCAAGGGGATCCCGGAGTACCCGTGTGATCATCCTATGGAATGCCACCCAAGCTCAAAGGGATCATAAGATTATTCATGCTAGAAACTTCCGTGTGCAGCCACAAGCCATTATGGGATCTGGCATAGTTGAGTATGTTGTGTGACCTCTTTCAGTGGTAGGCTAGCAGATGTAGGGGAAAGTAGGTGGTACTGTCTACCCAGAGTAAAGAGTTAATGCTTCAGAAAGACTGTGTCTCGATCATCCGTTTCTCAAACATCATGTAGTGCGAGAAATTCAACGGAGGAGGTCGAGTTTTGTGGGGAAAAGTGCACAAACCTCTGCAGAGTGTACAAGCTAATCATGATTAGTCGTGTCCCCGGTTATGGACATTTTGAGTATCTGGTATATGAATTGTTGGTTGATCTCATCACTTTACTTAATGAATTTGTTGGGTTATTAATATTATTTTGGAACTGAGTTGGGGGAACCTTCTCGATAATGGCCTAAACTTGGTAGTTAAATAAAATATATTCCTTTTGTTGTAGGGAAAAATTAGCTTTATGCAAAATTAAACTTAGAGCCTCCACCAGCAAAATATGCATATAGAGATAGACAGTTCTCATTATTGTTCTATGGTGTGAAATTGCCAGTACATTCAATGTACTGACCTAATGGCTGCAACGTCTCATGTTGCAGGATCCTTACGACGAGTAAGTGATACGTTAGGGTTACGATGTCTACACTCAACTTTGCCGTTGGCTTTGTTGGGAACTCCACAACTTTGTTGTTCTGCTATATGGATTGAGGTAATAGTATTTATGTTACTTTATACATGTGATTTACCTCTGTTATAAATCCTCGAGTACTGTGTGTCAGCATACTGATCCAGGGATGACACTTAAGCACAGAGACTTGATCCATTCGGTTCGGGTCGCTACACCTTCCATGGCAAGAAAAATCAATCTAGTTGGCCAAAACAAATCAATAGATCAGAGAGAAATACAAATCCATCTTAATCATGGATAAAATAGTTCAGAGTAGACTCAAATAATATCGTAGATTATCTTATCATAAACACACAATTTATCGGAT
This sequence comes from Triticum aestivum, assembly GCF_018294505.1. Taxonomy (NCBI): domain Eukaryota; kingdom Viridiplantae; phylum Streptophyta; class Magnoliopsida; order Poales; family Poaceae; genus Triticum; species Triticum aestivum. The sequence continues at coordinate 150,765,294 of NC_057796.1, forward strand.
CTCAACAAACGCACCGCAAAACAAGATTACATCGAATAGATCTCCAAGAACATTGAGGAGAACATTGTATTGAAGATGAAAGAGAGAGAAGAAGAATCTAGCTACTAGCTATGGATCCATAGGTCTGTGTTAAACTACTCACACATCATTAGAAGGGCAGCAAGGTTGACGTAGAAGCCCTCTGTGGTCAAATCCCCCTCCGACAGAGTACCGGAAAAGGCTGTCGGGACCCCGATTCTAGGTCACACCGATCTAGCCTGTAACACCTCATATCACTTTGCGGCCTCACGCACGGTATCCCCACGGGTGTCGCCTTACCATGGCCGGGACCGTTTGCGCCTTTTGGCTCACGTATATGATAATGTCGCTAGCATCCATATGACAGAGAACCCGGGCCGACATGGCTAGTCGTGAACCCAAAGCGGCACTAATGTATGGGGACAGGCATACGTGAATCAACATCGAACGTGTCGGTCAGCAGCGTGAGAATCCGGGCTGTAGCACTGGGCTAACAGGACTCCGGGAACCCGGGCTGTAGCAGGCTAGGCAGGACTCCGGATGTCACCGCGTGACATTTCCCCGAGGGGACAGACACAGGAACGATATGAAACACATGCCGGCCAGTCAAGTGTCCAGAGCAGTAGTGCTGGGCTAGCAGGACTCCGGTGAACCGGGCTGTAGCGGACTATTATGGCTCAAGGAGGCACTAGACTACATTTCCCCATAAGAGAGGCTGCTAAGGATAGACAACTAGATTGTCGAATCCCACACATACCAAGCATTTCAATCATACACACAATATGCTCGATATGTGCAAATACAACATGGCATCACAACAAGACTCTACGACTCAGAGTATTTATTCATTAGGCTCCGAAGAGCCAGATATTACAAACATGGGTCTCATGACCCAACATTCAGAGCATACAAGTCAAACACATGCGGAAGCTTAACATGTCTGAGTACAGACATCTACAAATGAAAAAGGCTGCAAAGCCTGACTATTTACTAGATCCTGCCGAGGGCACAAGATCGTAGCTGAGGTATCAAGCTAAACGTCGAAGTCCACACGGAACTACTAGCGAGACTGACGTCTCTCTGCAAAACATAAAATAAGCAAACGTGAGTACAAATGTACCCAGCAAGACTTACATCAGAACTATCTACATATGCATCGGTATCAACAAAGGGGGTGGTGGAGTTTAACTGCAGCAAGCCAGCTTTGACTCGGTAGCTATCCTAACTATGACTGCAAGGAACTCTTTTGAGGTGGCGCACACGAGTCCACATATTCACCATATCAATACTCCACTATGGACCCGCTCCCGTCTCCCTACGAGAATGCCATCCATAGCACTCACGCTTATCTTGCGCATTTTAGGGTATCCACTTTCACTTGTCTATGAACTGTTATAGGCAACCCAGAAGTCCATTTCCGCGGACACGGCTATTCGAATAGATCATATTAACCCTGCAGGGGTGTACTTCGACACACACGCTCTCACCACTTACCGTCGTTTACACGACATGTACTCGGCAACCTTCAAGCGGAAGCCCAACGTGGGTGTCGGCCACAGCCTACCTAAACACTCAAGTCTCTAGTCCAGGTTTATCGCCTATTCAGGTTCCATCCGCAGGGAGTCCGGCCGAGGTTTCCACATACGGCCCCGAACGATGTGTGCAGGGTTCCCGAGACACCAAACGGGCGCCCGGTACACCGTGCCACGTGCCTACCGCATCACAGCCCACCCCTCGGTCAGCGCTGTCCACGGCCTCCAGCATACTACAACACCAGAAACTACTTGCAACTCCTGGACAGAGGACAAGGGTGATTAAGAAGCCGAGAGGGTCCATTGGTTTCGGGCCCAATGCGTGGTAGTAACTGTATCATGGATCACAAACACAGAACTCAGTTCCTGAGGACGGCTGCAATGAGACAACCCACCATGTACTCCTACATGGCCTCTCACCGCTACCTTTACCAAATCGTGTTCACACACTTAGCTCACACACAGTAGGACATGTTCATCACCATTCCAATTCATCCCCGATGAATCAGACCCGACTCAACTCTAAGCAGTAGCAGGCATGACAAACAAGCATGAATGAGTAGGCACATCAGGGCTCAAACAACTCCTACTCATGCTAGTGGGTTTCATCTATTTACTGTGGCAACGACAGGTCATGCAGAGGAAAAGGGGTTCAACTACCGCAACATGTAACAGTTGAATCGATGTTGTCCTAATGCAGTAGAAGAGAGCAGGAGCGAGAGAATGGGATTGTATCGGAATGAACAAGGGGGTTTGCTTGCCTGACAGAGTGGTGGTGGGATACTGCCCTTCAGTTGGATACCCGTGAATATCCTCGGCGGCAGGACCTACCACGATGAGCATACCGAAGCACAATCAACACCAAGCAAGTGCAACAATATGATGCATGCATGAGACATGGCAAAATGGATGTATTGGGCTAATGCAACTAAGGTCAGAAAGGTTTGGACTAATTTGAATCAAAGATTCAAATTCCAAGTTCATAAATGGCCCATAATAATGCCTTATCTTGTTCTGTATAAAACAGTAGGTTAACTTGCTTAATCATGCATGAAACCAGTACAGATGGATAGAATGGATTTTTCTGATCATTTTTCATATATAAATCTTTTCATTCTGAGCTATAGATTATTTTCTGTGATTTTTTGAAGTTTGTGATAATTTCTGGAATTTCCAATATAAGAATAATTCCAGTAAAAGCTTTACTGCGTCAGCCTGACGTCAGTGTGACGTCAGCAGGTCAACGGGGTCGTCCAGGTCAATCCTGACGTGTGGGTCCCCTGTGTCAGTGTCACTGTTAGGTAATTAGTTAATCAGGATTAGTTTTAACTCTAACTCAGATTAGTTAGCAGACGGGCCCCACTCGTCAGTGACCCTGGGGGGGTTAAACCGTGGTCAAACCACGTTGACTCACCGGCGTTTAGCCGCCGGCGACGTCCAGACACGGCGGTGGAGTGCGGGATCCCTCTCCGGCGACCAAAAGGACGGCGGAGAGTACCTACGTGTAGCTGGGGGCGAACCGCGTCGACTGGTGGTGGTAGTGGAGCTCGGGGTCGCCGGAATCGACGCCGGCGACGAGCCGTGCGGCTGCCGGAGTACGGGCGTGGTTGAAACCGTAGCTAGAGAGCACGGCGAGGGACATGCGATGGCGCTACGGGTTCCTGGCGTTGCGGTGAAGCTAATGGCTACGGTGGTGCGGCCGTTGGATGGCCGGAGCCTCGTCGGCGACGAGCTCGTACGGCGGCGCGTTCGGGTGAGCTTCGTGCGGTGGCTACAGAGCTCGAGAGAGAGAGAGGGGGATGGGAAGGTGGCCATGCTCACGGCGGTTGCGACGGAGCAGGCGGCGGGGTCGGAGACGAGCTGTAGCAGTGGCGACGGCGGAGGGGATCTCCGACGGGGAGCGGCGAAGGCGAGGTCGGTGGCGGAGCTTCGGGGCAAACGAGCGCTCGGGGCTCGGCTTGCTCGAAGGAGTGGGCGACGGCAGAGCTGTAGGACACAGTGGAATGGCGCGAGGTCGACGGTGGCCACGGTTACTCCGGTGAGGTGTCTGCGGCGGCGTCGGCCATGGTGGGGAAAAGGCGAGGGAGAGGCGATGGGGGAGAGTGACGATGTCCAGGGGCTCGGGGCGCGTCGAGGAAGGTCGTCCAGCTCATCCGCGGCGAGGGCGGCAAGCTGCTGGCACCGTGGCGAGCTCACGCTCGCCGGCGTCAGCTGTCTGCCTGCTCTGGCGAGAGCAAGCAGCTCGCTGGCGCGGGCCAGCACAGTGCTGGGCCGCCAGGTGGGCTGCCAGGTAAGTTTTCTGCCTTCTGTTCTCTTTTCTCTTTTTATTTATTTCTGTACTGTGTTTTGAAATAGTAAAAATACTATTTCATTTGGAAAAATCCTGAAAATATTCTGAGGCACCTTTGAGATTATTCCCAACAGCCTAAAAATACTTCCAAGGTTATTTGGGCATTTGAAAATATTTATAGCATTTAAAATGCCCAATTGCAAATACTTATGGCTTGTGCAAAAATCCAAGATGGCCTCCAAAAATATGAAACCATTTTTGGCAGAGGTTTTAACCAAGACCAAAGGTGGAGAACATTTATGGAGGGCATTTCAGGTTCATTGGAAAAAATTTAGTAAACCCTAGTTGTTCCAGGGGGGGGTGCTGGGGGTTTCTGGCATTCCCCATTTCAGGTTTCTGTGAAATGTAGCCATGATGCAACACTCTAATGCATGAACTAACTAGGATGTGACAAAGGCCTCCAGATGGGATCTCGTGGTTCTAGACCTTGTGGTGGCAGAAAAGTATTTTTGGTGTGCCCTCCGAGCTTTTCATTGACTCGTGGCACTTTTGGCCTCCTCCCAAATCTTCTAGGGTGTCTTGTGGTCCAAGAAAAATCATCAAAGTTCTGTTCCGTTTGGACTCCATTTGGTATTGATTTTCTGTAAATACAAAAACAAGGAAAAAAACAACAACTGGCACATGGCACTAGGTTATTAGGTTAGTCCCAAAAAATATATATAATAGCACAATAGTTCATATAAATATCCAAGATTGATAATATAATAGCATGGAACAATAAAAAATTATAGATACGTTGGAGACGTATCAATTAGCCGCGTTGATGTGAGACTATCTTCCTTTTTTGTCTTCCCCTTATTAATCTCTACCACCACATTCTATTCCACCCATAGTGCTATATCCATGGCATGTGCTCATGTATTGCGTGGGGGTTGAAAAAACTGAAGCACATTAAAAAGTATGAACCAATTGCTTAGCTGACACTGTGGTTGTACATGATTTATATTTTTTGTTAAGAAGATGGAGCATGAAAATGCTATATGATTTTGAAGGGATAGCATTCTTTAGCATATTTATTTTCAAAGGCATGATTGTTTGTTGGTATGCCTCAGTAGTGATGTCTTTATGTCAAATTGTAGACTATTGCTTTGAATCATATAGATCTTAATATTCATACCATAAAAGAAAGATTACATGATAGACATGTTATGTAGCATTCCACGTCAAAAATTCTATTTTTATCATTCACCTACTCGAGGACGAGCAAGAATTAAGCTTGGGGATGCTCGATATGTCGCCAATGTATCTATAATTTGTTTTGTTCCATGCTATTATAGTATCAATCTTGGATGTTTTATATGCATTTATATGGTATTTTATATCTTTTTTGGGACTAACCTATTAACCTACTGCCCAGTGCTAGTTGTTTTTTGCTTGTTTTTGGCTTTCAGAAAATCTATATCAAATGGAGTCCAAATGGAGAAAAAACTTTGTATTTCTGGACCACAAGGGAACCACGAAGGTTTGGGAGAAGACCAGAAGAGCCAGGAGGGAGCGACAAGATCGCTAGGCACGCCCCAGGGGGTTCCTCCCGGGCTGGTAGGCCCCTCATGACACCTCTTGACATAATTCAACTTCTACAAATTCCCAAATATTCCCAACATACCGGAGGGCCACGCGAAACACTTTTTCCGCCGCCGCAAGCTCCTGTTCTTCCATGATCCCATCTGGAGGCCTTTTCTAGTACTCTTCCAGAGGGTGAATCGACCACGAAAGGATTCTACATCATCCTTGTTGCCCCGATGATGCGTGAGTAGTTCACCACAGACCTACGGGTCTATAGCTAGTAGCTAGATGACTTCTTCTGTCTCTTTGATCTTCAATACAATGTTCTCCTCGATGTTCTTGGAGTTCTACCCGATGTAATCTTCTTTTGTGGTGTGTTTATTGGGATATGATGAATTGTGGGTTTATGATTTGAATATTTATGAATATTAATTGAGTCTTCTCCGAACAGTTTTATGCATGATTGTTATAGCTTTGTACTTCTGTCTGATCTATTCGTTTAGTTCGACCAGCTAGATTGATTTATCTTGCAATGGGAGAGGTGCTTTGTAATGGGTTCAATCTTGTGGTGCTCTATCCCAATGACAAAGTAGGGGACAAGACACATATTTGTTTTGTTGCCATTAAGGCTAAATTGACGGGGGTTATTCGTATTATTTGGGTTTACTTTGTCTACATCATCTTGCTTAAGGTTTTACTCTGTTTTATACTTAATACCCTAGACGCATGCTGGATAGAGGTCGATGGGTGGAGAAATAGTAGTAGATGCAGGCAGGAGTCGGTCTACTTGCTTGAGACGTGATGCCTATATACATGATCATTGCCTTGAATATCCTCATAACTATGCGCTTTCCTATCAATTGCCTAACAATAATTTGTTCACCCACCGTATGCTATGTGCTCGAGAGGGAAGCCTCAATTGAAAACTATGGTCCCTGGTTCTACTTTTATCTTATATAAAAACACAAAAATACCTTGCTGCAATTTTTTGCAATTTATTTATTTACCTATCACTATGAGATTTAATCCTTGCAAGTAACCGTTGAGGGGATTGATGTGACACCCAAGTTTTTTATTTGCATTTTTCAAAAAAGATTTCTATTTTTGATTTGAGGGGAGCAATTTAAATTTTTCTTTAAGAGAACTCTCCCTCTCATATATTTTTCCTTATGGCAAAAGTTTTGTTTGGATTCACCCAAGATCTGCCTTTGGTCTTGGAAGTTCTTACTTTTCATTTGGACTCAAAACAAAATGTTTTTCATTTGGGAAAATAACTTCTGAAAATCTTTTTGAATTTGCACTATGGCTTTTGGAAAGTCCTTTACCACTTTCAACTTTCCCTTCTTACCATGACATTTGTGCAAATCCTCTCCCCAAATCCTTCCCTCACCTTTGGATCATGTTTTACACCTAATCCAGCAAGTTGAACCTCCCCATGTGATTATTCCCATTCAAATTTCATTCAAACAAATTTCTGCCTTCTATTCTACCACTTGGAGATTTACAAAGGAACTCCATTTTCTGTTTGGACTTTTACCACCAAACTTCTTTCCCCTCCTAGTCCTTTGAACCCTCAACCTGGAACCATGAAGATCCACTAGTCTTCAGTTCAAAAATTTCAAACTACACCTGCTGCAAGTTTGGACCAGATTTGGCAAATTTGGTGAAATTCATTCAAAACCTTCTCCAAAAATTCCAAGTAAATTCAGGCAGCCCCTGGGTGCTTTGAGTGATCATCTCACCAAGTTACAGCTCCAGAAAAATTTATCTCATAGCCAAAACCTTCTGTCGAACACCTGCAGTGCACTGTCTTTGTCAAAGTTCAGAAAGTTCAGAGATTCAGTTCAGTGCTCACTGTCGTTTTCTTCAGAGATGGACATCGATCTCGCCAGTGCCACCGCGTCGCCTTGCTCCTCGTCCTCGCCCCCTTGTTCCTGCACCGCACGAGTGCCTGGCACCTTGCGGGCGTCGGCGACGAGCAGCAGAAGGTGCGCCACCCCGTGACCAACGCCGGCGGCGGCTTTGCGGGCGCCAGCGGGAGACACGGCGCCGACGACGCCACCCAGCGCCGCCCAAACCACCGGAGCTCGCCGCGTGGCCTTCCACTCCCCCGAACGCGCTGCCGCTCTCGTCGTGAACCGCAGGGCGCGGAGCGCGCTCTCTGCCGCCGTTGAGCCCGTGCGGTCACCTCACCGTGGACCGACGCCATTACGCCAAGACCGACCCCGTTTAGCTGCAAATCGAGTCCAGTAACATCCACTGATGCTGCCCGACCGCTCAAACCCCCTGCCAACCCACTGCTCCGCCGTAATCGCTCGCCGGAGATTCACCGTTCACGGCCATCCCGTCGATCTGCCTATAAATAGGGGCCCCGAGCTTCAACTCGAGCACCCACCAGCCCTGCACTCCCCCTAGAGCACGCCTAGCCACTGGAAGAGCCCCGAGGAGGTCTCCTTCCTCGACTCCGGCCGCCGCGACCCGCCACGGGATCCAGCCCGATTCGCCCCCGTGTGTGCTCCTCCGCCTCCATTCTCGTGCCAGTAGCCTCACCTTGCATCCCTCTTTCTGACCCGCACTTCAATTTGAAGCTTGCAGCCCTCCACCGGAGTTCCCCATCCTCACCCGAGCCACCGTCCGCCGGAGAAAGTGTCGCCGTCGACATAGTGCTCCCCGTTGGACGAGTCCACCACCCACCGACGCGGAAGAGGACGCTGAAGCTCTTGGTACCCTCCGTTTCTCCTAACTCGCCGTGGTTCGACGCCGGCGTCCACCGCAGTCTTCGGGCGCCGGCGAGCTTTTCAAACCTGACATGTGGACCCCGCATGTCAGCCTCTGTTCTTTTATTCGCGAACCGTTTTCTGTTGGCGCCTTCGGGCAAAATACGTTTCCTCCTTTGCGCTTGCGCATTCCCAGCCGAAGCGTTTTCTGTTTTCTCAGTTAAAACCCTGGAACTTTTCTGTTTCATTACAGATAAGTCCCTGGACAGAAACCTTTATAACTTTTTAATAAAAAGGTATTTTTGAGTGATTCTTTTTCTGACAATCTTCAAATTTTGTCTAGTTTTTTATGGGATTTATTTGAAAAATAATTGGAAAAGTTTCTGTGTATGTGTTGGTTTTCACGTTAGTGCCCGTTTCGTGATTTGCCGTAGGTTCCGGGAGGGGTGACGGAGCCGCGAACTTCGCCGAGCTAGACTCCGACTTCTCCGAACCAGGCAAGCATGTTTTGAACATTTGATATGACAGGTGTTTTGCATGTTCACGTGAGAGTTTGTGTGTGGCATATGAGTGTCGGTAAAAACCTCGTTGCTTGTACGGCAACGACCCGGTTGTCCCAAAGTTGCGATGACCTCTGTTGAGAGGTGGCCTAATCATGTGGTGACATGAAGGGCAGCAAGGTGGTACTGTTGTAGCATGCCAGCCTTGCGCCATCCGACTTTCTTCGACGTTAACGTGGTTGGAGCCACGTTATCGATCTTTTCCCGCATGTTCCAAAGTTGCGATGATCTCTGATGAGAGATGGCCTAATCATGTGGTGACATGAAGGGCAGCAAGGTGGTACTGTTGTAGCATGCCAGCCTTGCGTCATCCGACTTTTCCGACGTTAACATGGTTGGAGCCGTGTTACCGTCCCTTCCCCTTTCCGTGCTACCACATGTCTCATTGCCAGGATGCGGTTTAGTAAGTTGGTAACCTCTTTCCGTGTACACACCAAACAGAGAGGCCGGGATGATGGTACCTTGGCCCAGGATTAAAGCCAGTCATTCGGTCAGGGGGCATGGGTGTTTCCGGTTGGGACCGAGAGGGGGGGCACCCCCTTAGAGCGCGCGTATATAAATTTGATCCCATGCTACGCGAGGTTGTAGCCTCCCCGTCTCAAGGTTTTTCTTGAACGTCGCCGAGGGTGATCCCTGGCTTCGGATGGTTGAATTGGGTGTGTACTGGTTAGACGTGTTTCCTCCAAAACACCGCAGACGGAACTAGTCCCCGTGACTACTGAAATCCGTTGGCTGTGGTTAAGTACAAACTCTGCAGAGTCAATTCTTTCCAAATCATCGTATCCATGATCAGTAGTGTAAACATTATATCCATATCTATCCGTGTGAAAAACTTGTCCCCGGTGAACAAGCTCAAGTGGTAAAATTTCAGATTTATTGTTATTCCAGTGGATGGACTAACTTTATTTTGTGTCTCATGCTTGTGATAATTTATGTCTCCGAACTGTTGTAATAATGAGATGTGATATAATCCCTTTAGGTGACGTCGCGCAGACGTCCGACTGTGGCGTGTACTCGTTTCTCACTTTCGATATAAGCCCTTTATGTGATGTCGCTCAGACGTCCGACTGCGGCATGCACTGTCTTTACTTTCTGTTATAAGCCCTTTATGTGGTGTCGCCCCGACGCCCGACTGTGGCATTATTATTCTGCATTTACCTCTCGAGGAGTCCTTCAGACACTCGTTTGGCACCCGCATTATTATTCCGTATTTTCCGCTCGACGAGTCTTTCAGACACTCGTTTGGCACCCGCATTATTATTCCGCATTTTCTGCTCGAGGAGTCTTTCAGACACTCGTTTGGCACCCGCATTATTATTTCGCATTTTCCGCTCGAGGAGTCTTTCAGACACTCGTTTGGCACCAGTATTACTATTCTGCAGTTTCCGCTCGAGGCGTCATTCAGACCCTCGCTTGGCACCCAGTATTTATTTATGTCTAATCGCACTGGTTAACTTATTCATGTGCTTCATGTTTACATTTGTTATACCTTATGTCCGAACTGTCTTGCGAGTACTTTCATAGTACGCACCTGGCTTGTTGTTTTGGCCAGATGTTGACGAAGGTGATCTCTTGGATGAAGAGTTTGATAGCGCGTCCGATGCCTAGAGGAGTCCCAGTCAGTCCTGCGCGATCCCGGATATTGGTCACTTATGTTGTATACGCTTCCGCCACCCGCAATAAGTCTTCTCGAGCCGCACGCTCGATGAGTTGTAGTATTCTGGAATCATATCACTCGCTTCGCGATGATATTTCCACCACCGTTATTACCGTGAGTTAGAAGTTTGCCACCCTATCCGCCGTATTGTTTTATCGGCGTGCCTGTAATAAATTGTTGGGCAGTCTCTGCTCAACCTTGTGTTATATTTAGTACTCCTGGTATTTTTCTTCTGTGACCAAGATTATTGTCTACCAGTGAGAAGGAATTCTTCTTCGCTGGTCCGTAAAAGGGATTGGTCTCTCAATAATTATTTTATTGAAAAACCGGTCGTGACAATTGACAACCCCCTTGTTTACATTGGGTGCAAGTATTTTGCTTTTGTGTGTGCAGGTGTTGCTAACGAGGTTTTGTGTGTTTCTCTTACTGGATTGATAACCTTGGTTCTTAACTGGGGGAAATATATCTCTACTGTACCGCTTCATCCTCTTCTTTTCAAGGAAATCCTAGCACAAACAAAGAACAAGGAAGAACTAAGATTAACAATATGGATGTTGCGAATTAAGATGAAAGCTTTATGGGTGAAAGCTTGAGATTCCATGACGTCTTGACCTGCTCATTGGACAGAAACGAAGTACGCGAGTTGCAACTATGATGAACTTTTGTCTAAACAAAACCCAAGTCTTAAATGACTCTCTAAGAGCTCTATTCATAGGGAGGCAGAGGGGAATTTCGTCCATCCTTGGCAAGGTGGGGCTGAAATCCATCCTATGTGGTTTTCCCTACATATACGGATTCTAAAAATAGCCTCTTAAGTAGTATTTCGAAATTACATGGGCCAGGCCCAAACACAAGGTGGTGCAACACCTATAGAAAATTACATGGGTGAGGCCCAAACACAAGGCGGCGTAACATCTTGTATATTTTTTCATGTCCTTATATGTCGTCATGGTGGCTCCAAAGTGCTGAAATCTCCACTAGAAACTTCGTTCATGTACCATGCGCACTCGCTTTCATCTCCATGCTTGACCATGCTCCAATGTTCATCCTTCTTGTCCGTGATAGGCCCTTCATTCCTAAGCAACACAAATATACCCAATTTAGGCATCATCATATTCTCATGAACATTAGGAACATTACAAACAAATGAAAGTACCTAATAATTTAATAGCATGCGCGAGCTCTAAGAATTGGTCCAATATGTGTGGAGTGTAACTATGGTAGGGATGTACTCATCATCACACTTCTTCAACTATGTGCACATTTTTGGTTTTCCAATTTTCCTTGCCTAGGCAATTCGGTCCAATCCAATGCAAAAAAAACTTGTTCAACGTTAGCAAGCATATATGTGAGCATGCTTGGTTCATGATTAAATTTGCGGCATTGGCAAACTGTGGCTACCACAAAAAATTTGTCAGAGAAAATGGCCACCACAAATGTGGCAACAAATGGCAAAAAACCGTGCGTATGACATGTGGACATTGTAACTAGAAATGTGTAGCAATGATCCAAACACATGCGTACACTGTTGTGGCATGACTATACTTAGGTGTGGCAACCTTAGAGTACAAACTAAACATGACTGGACTTAGGTGCAGCAACCTTAGGCTACAGCCCAAATATGCCCATACGTCATTGTTTCTTCTTGAAATAATGTTTAACTGTAAGGCATGGTTTATGGCGCTCGACGAAGACATGTGGGTTATGTTGTTGTCTTCTTTTTTTGTGGTGCGCTATGGTGGCTCGGGGCTTTGGGATTGTTTGTGGGCTCCATTTATAAAAGTGTGCTCATTTCTACCATAGCTTCGATAGATGCCAGCCCCATGGTGGGGTGCCAACTGTCATGGTTATTTCTCTGACAATATGCATAGGAGTGTGTTTGGAGGAATGCACACCTATCAAAAGATGAAGATGAGAATACACACAAGGAATTTAGACAGGTTCGGGCCCTCTACTTTGGAGGTAATACCCTAGTCATGTGTGTGGTGTTCTTACTCTTGTATGTAAAGTATAAAAGGATGTTCAACCCTCCCCTCCCGGCTTATATAGAGTGTGCCACGAGGAGTGTCATAACAGACTGGTATTAATATTAGTAGTAACAACCATGCTTGATGGGTTGTTTCGTAGCCATGAATCAGTAGTAATGGTCGGAGTTAACTAGATATAATAATGTTGGGTAACAACCACACTTAATGCATATGAAGACCGTGGGAAAAGCCTTCGGTAGCTGACTGACTGTTTGCCTGCCATAAACCGTCTGGAGATCTTTTCCTGGTCCGAGGAAAAGATGCCTGACTAGAGGGATGACACTGATTGTATGATGACCACTTATTAGGCCACCTCATGGACAGTGATATTCTTTGGCCTGCGCCTTTAGTTGGGCCTTATGTCACCGTGGGCCTCCCTGGTGGGTGTTCCCTCGCCACAAGTATTTTGTGTTTTGTTTGGAATCCCTTTCCCTTATGGAATACCACTCTGTTGTGAAAACCAATGTATATAGCTTGTGAAGTAAATATGCCCTAGAGGCAATAATATAGTCGTTATTTATATTTCCATATATCATGATAAACATTTATTATTCATGCTAGAATTGTATTAACCGAAAACTTGATACATGTGTGGATACATAGACAAAACACAGTGTCCCTAGTAAGCCTCTGCTAGACTAGCTCGTTAATCAAAGATGGTTAAGTTTCCCAACCATAGACATGTGTTGTCATTTGATGAATGTGATCACATCATTAGGAGAATGATGTGATGGACAAGACCCATCCGTTAGCTTAGCATAACGATCGTTAAGTTCTATTGCTATTGCTTTCTTCATGACTTATACATATTCCTCTAACAATGAGATTATGCAACTCCCGAATACCGGAGGAACACCTTGTGTGCTATCAAACGTCACAATGTAACTGGGTGATTATAAAGATGCTCTACAGGTGTCTCCGAAGGTGTTTGTTGGGTTGGCATAGATCAGGATTAGGATTTGTCACTCTGACTATCGGAGAGGTATCTCTGGGCCCTCTCGGTAATGCACATCACTATAAGCCTTGCAAGCAATGTGACTAATGAGTTAGTTATGGGATGATGCATTACAAAATGAGTAAAGAGACTTGTCGGTAACGTGATTGAACTAGGTATGATGATACCGATGATAGAATCTCGGGCAAGTAACATACCAATGACAAAGGGGATAACGTATGTTGTTATTGCAGTTTGACCGATAAAGATCTTCATAGAATATGTAGGAACCAATATGAGCATCCAGGTTCCGCTATTGGTTATTGACCGGAGATGTGTCTCGGTCATGTCTACATAGTTCTCGAACCTGTAGGGTCCGCACGCTTAATGTTCAATGATGATTTATATTATGAGTTATGTGTTTTGGTGACCGAAGTTCGTTCGGAGTCCCGGATGAGATCACGGACATGACGAGGAGTCTCGAAATGGTTGAGAGGTAAAGATTGATATATTGGAAGGTGGTATTCGGACATCAGAATGGTTTCGAGTGGTTCGGGTATTTTACCGGAGTACCGAGGGGTTATCGAAACCCCCCGGGGGAAGTATTGGGCCTACATGGGCCTTAGGGGAGAGAGAGAGGGAAGCCCCCGAGGGGTGGCGCGCGCCCCCCTCCAAGGGAGTTCGAACAGGACAAGGAGGAGGGGCGCAGCCCCCCTTTCCCTCTCCCTCTCCCTCTCCTTCCTTTTCCCCTCTGATGAGAAAGGAAAGGGGGACGAATCCTACTAGGAGTGGAGTCCTAGTAGGACTCCCCCCCATGGCGCGCCCCCTTGGCGGCCGGCCTCCTCCTCCCCTCCTTTATATACGGGGGCATGGGGCACCCCAAAGCACATCAATTGTTCTCTTAGCCGTATCCGGTGCCCCACTACATAGTTTACTCCTCCGTTCATAGCGTCGTAGTGCTTAGGCAAAGCCCTGCGCGGATCACATCATCATCACCATCACCACGCCGTTGTGGTGATGAAACTCTCCCTCGAATCTCTGCTGGATCAAGAGTTCGAGGGACTTCATCGAGCTGAACGTGTGCTAAACTCGGAGGTGCCGTACGTTCGGTACTAGATCGGTTGGATCGTGAAGACGTTCAACTACATCAACCGCGTTAACCAAACACTTCCGCTTTCGGTCTACGAGGGTACGTGGACACACTCTCCCCCTGTCATTGCTATGCATCTCCTAGAAAGATCTTGCGTGATCGTCGAATTTTTTTTGAAATTGCATGCTACGTTCCCCAACAGTGGCATCCGAGCCAGGTCTATGCGTAGATGATATGCATGAGTAGAACACAAAGAGTTGTGGGTGATAATAGTCATACTGCTTACCACCAATGTCTTATTTTGATTCGGCGGTATTGTTGGATGAAGCGCCCCGGACCAACCTTACATGACCACGTTCATGAGACTGGTTCCACCGACAGACACGCAACTTGTTTTGCATAAAGGTGGCTGGCGGGTGTCTGTTTCTCCAACTTTAGTTGAATCAAATTTGACTATGGGCGGTCCTTGTTGAAGGTTAAAACAGCACACTTGATGAAAAATCGTTGTGGTTTTGATGCGTAGGTAAGAACGGTTCTTGCTAGAAGCCCGTAGCAGCCACATAAAACTTGCAACAACAAAGTAGAGGACGTCTAACTTGTTTTTGCAGGGCATGTTGTGATGTGATATGGTCAAGACATGATGTGATATAAGTTATTGTATGAGATGATCATGTTTTGTAAAAGTTATCGGCAACTGGCAGGAGCCTTATGGTTGTCGCTTTATTGTATGAAACGATAGCGATAGTTGTAGAAGCAGTAGTTGGAGAGACGACAACGACGTTGTGATGGAGATCAAGGTGTCAAGGCGGTGACGATGGAGATCATGATAGTGCATTGGAGATGGAGATCAAAGGCACAAGATGATGATGGCCATATCATGTCACATATTTTGATTGCATGTGATGTTTATCTTTTATGCATCTTATTTTGCTTAGTACGGCGGTAGCATTATAAGATGATCCCTCACTAAATTTCAAGGTATAAGTGTTCTCCCTGAGTATGCACCATTGTTACAGTTCGTCGTGCCGAGACACCACATGATGATCGGGTGTGATAAGTTCTATGTTCACATACAACGGGTGTAAGATAGTTTTGCATGTGTAGAATACTCAGGTTAAACTTGACGAGCCTAGCATATGCAGATATGGCCTCAGAACACTGAGATCTAAAGGTCGAACATGAATCATATAGTAGATATGATCAACATAGAGATGTTCACCATTGAAGACTACTCCCTCTCACGTGATGATCAGACATGGTTTAGTTGATTTGGATCACGTAATCATTTAGATGACTCGAGGGATGTCTATCTAAGTGGGAGTTCTTAAGTAATATGATTAATTGAACTTAATTTATCATGAACTTAGTCCTGACACTACAGCAGGATGCTGCTAATGCGAACTACGATCAGAGACCCTTCGAGAAACTGTGTGCGATGCAATAATCGCAAACGGTGCTGTATGAAAACCGTCAGAAATGTATAAAATGTTTGCGATGACGGATGCATCAAACACGGTTTAGGTTTTAGTTGCGTGTGCGATGAGGGGCATACGGTTCAATTTAATTAACTGTTTGCGATGAGGAGGAACAAAAGAAATGGGCAGCCTGATGAAGGCGTGTGCGATACACAGCATACGGTTCACTCAGATGAATTGTTTGTGATTAAGCAACACAAAAGAAACAGGCAGCCAGATGAAGGTGTGTGCGATATACAGCATACGGTTCACTCGGATGAACTGTTTGTGATTGGGCAACACAAAAGAAACGGTCAGCCAGATCAAGGTGTGTGCGGTATACGCATGCGGTTCACTCGGCCCTTGTCGTTAGTGTGTGACCTCTGTGGCAACCGTTCGCTCCCCAGGCGCCTCTTCGTGTACCATGGCAACCGTCCACCGCATCTTTGCCTTTCCCTCTCGATTTGGAACTGCTGTCGCACGCTCTTCCTCCCTCCATTTGCCTTCACCCTTCCTTCTGCCATTGTTCGATCATCTTCTCCATGGAGGGAATAGGCCAGAAACGACCCCGTTATTCTTGCCCTGATCTGAAAGATGACGTGGTGGAGGAACTCATTAATCGATGCGACGTCATCACCTCGGCTAGCATGGTAGGTTCTTTCAAGACCATTCTCGACTCAACTAATAACATCATTACAAGGAACCCAAGGGTCCAGGAGCGGTTTGATCTCCCCTATCTTCTTCGCCGTGACCCTGCTGACTGGCGCAGGGACGAGGGAAGCCTTGCCTTGTGCAAGTTGATGCCGCTTGATAATGATACGTATGATGTTAAGATGCCATCGCTTGAGGGCAAGGCTTGGGAAGGCACAAATGGAGATTGGGTTCTTTATATTGGGTACAACTGCGAGTGGGAACTTGTGAATGTGTGCACTCGTCACCGGGTTCCACTTCCAAAAATCTCAAACGACTGCCCAGAGGTTGAGTACACCGGTATTCTACGTGAGTTCAAATACAATCATGGTGACTGTCGTCTACGGAAGATAGCAATTTGTCGAGTTCCCAATCGCTATTGGGATTACTCGAACTATGAAGTTGTTGCTATCTTTGACAAGCTTGTTGCCTTCCTTACTTCCACGCCTCGATGGATATCGCTCAAAAATCAATTTCTGTACATGGATGAGTACTGTGATGCAATTCAATACGAGGGTCTTGTGTTTGCTGCCACCACTCATGGCACTGTTTTTGCATGGAATCATCATGCTTTTGGTACGTTTGTCTTCCACCGTAATTATAATTGTTTCATCCACATGCATGCGGGTTAGCTAGTTTCCCTTTACTAATTAATTAACCTTCTTGTGTTTCCAAGGTCCTATGAACATTCCACCACCTATACTTTTAAATTTTTATAACCAAGGGGGAGATGACGATGCTGATGATCACGAGCATGAGGACGAGCTGGACCCATATACTCAGTGGCGCCTGGCAACTTATTCCGATGGATCACCTCTTCTTGTCTGTATACAAGGCACTGCTGATGTTACCAAGGAAGCAGGTGTTGTCTCGCATGGTCGCACTCTCTGGACCTATGCCAACATCCATTGCAAGGTATTCGGGATGTATACTAGTGTACTGGCGCCAACACCTTCTCCCTGGTTCAGTATTGAAAGTCTTGAAGGAAACTCGCTCTTCCTTGGACAAAACTATCCAATGATGGTGGAAGGCGATCCAGCTGCTGTTGACACAACGTTACTACCATTTATGAGAAGCAACTGTATCTATACCTCAGACACTGCTATGCATCCCTACCGTCCCAATATGGGTCCTGACATAGGCTGCTTCAGCCTGGATGATCAGTCCTGCGTTGGTCTCGAGATTGACAGTAGCTGGCCCTTCCCAGAGAATCACTTCTGGTTCAAAGCAAGCATTTCCAATGCCGACGCGTGATTGAGCTGAAGTTCATTTCATCGCTTTGTTATTTGTTGTGTGAGAAAAACTTTACTAGAATGTTTTGTTGGAAATGATCTATAATCCAACGTGTATCCTCGTTGTCGTTGTGGGCTGATGACTTGTTGTATGTAATCAATGGTACATTTGCATATGCGTCCATCAACTCAGGCCTGCTAGTGGTGTCCATATGAACAGTGCTAGTGATTTTAGTTGCAAAAATTAGATAGTGCTAGTGATTTTTAGCTGCATATTTTGACAAATCGCAGTGTTACAAGGTTGACAAATGGTAATGTTACTAGATAAACAAATGTTAATCTTTCCAGTTTGACAAATGGCAACATACCCAAAATGACAGATATGCAAATCTTACCCAATTGTTTGTACGTGGTTGCACACGGGTCATGCAAAACAACCGTTTGCGTTGAAGGGATGCAGAAATCCTGCTCGGCACATTTTCCCTTGGCTTCCTGGGGAAGCTGTCGGTTTGCATCCGGGTGTTCTAACTAAAACGTTTGTGATGAGTGTTTTATATTTAAAAACCATTGACATTTTTTTCAAAAGAAAATCGTTTGATAAGTCTATACATTAAGAGAGAAAAACGCAAGTTCGTTCAAACCATATCTTTCATTCAGTCACGCTGCGAATTTATATTCATATGATCGAGAATTCGAGATACAGTATTAAACCCCAAAAAAACTATTTCCGGCGGCGGCGGAGGCGGCGTGCCGCGCCGTCGTTGTCATTGTCGTCCTCTGGGACGCCATTGTTGAAGTCTTCAAGGTAGCACAAAATGTTCTTCACTTTTAAATCAAACATCATGTCGTCGTGTGATCGACGGGCGGGGTGCGGGAGGACGGCAACTGGCACCGCTGAGAGGTAGCGGTCAACGGCAGCGTCCCATGCCGCTGAGGGGGGCGTGCGCACGGGCACGGGCATGGGCGCGGTGGGTGCAGCCAAATGCACGGGGGCCGGCGCCACGGTGGGTGGAGGGGCGCACGCGGGCATGGGCACGGGCGCTGGTGCTGGCATGTAGATTAGCTCGCACGGGTCCGCGAAGACCTCGCTGACGCCCGCGGCTTCCAGCTCTGCAATAGTGCTCGCCGACCAGCCCGTCAATGCTACAGGGATGGTCGCTGGCGCGGGCGCGGGGATGGGAGCTGGCACGGGAGCGGGGGCAGCAACCGCCGCGGCCAGCTCGTTCTGGGCCATGTCCATGACGCCCCATTTCTCCTTATTTTCTATCTCCTCCGGCTCGGAGTCGACTTCACCAAACTTGAAGACTAGTGGCAGATGATCGTTCTGCGCCATGGCGTTGGTGGAGGTCTGCAGGAGGGAGGGGAATGGGAGGCGAACAGTAAGGCCGCCCGTATTAAAAAGCGGCTCGGGCGCCATTAATGGAGAGGAAGGCGGGCGGCCATGGAAGTCAAAGGGCTCGCTTCCCAGTAAGCCTGCGTAGCGTATAGCTCGCACGCTTCCCGGTGAGCCTGCGCATTGGAGGAGAGCTTGCATGCCTCTCGGTCAGCCTGCGCACTGGACTGCGCTCGCACGCCTCCCGTTCAGTCAAGGTCAAGCAGCTTTCTGCACGGCACCTCCTACAGCCATTAAAACCAAGACACGTGGCGTCACGTGAATGGTTAAAAGAACGCACACGGTTTGAATTCTACAAACGTTTGAGATATTAAAGTGGCAGCTATTTTTTCAAAATGCCTTTGTTGGTTGTCATTATTCGAGTGCGCCTTCTCTCAAAATGGACACGAAAAATGCCACAGCATGTCGGGTGCCATTCCATGATAGCATGCCAAGTTTCATGAATTTCAGACGAGTTTTGGATTTACTAGAATTTAAAAACCAGGCATCTCAATGTTTTGCCGGCAATCAACGGTGCCCTGGTGTTTGAAATTCATTCCCATTTCTTGCATCGGGCCTAAGCATGCGCCCAAGGACACAGATTTGATTTTTCAACCAATTTATATGCATTGGAGCATGTGCATGTAGTTCAAATTTGAATTATGCACATAAATGCATTGAAAACTCAGCTAATGCATAAAAATATCCAAATGAACCCTGAAAAATCCCAAAAATTGACACAACACTCCTGTTGTTCTATCTTGACACGAGAAGATTTTTGAAAGCAATAAGAGGCAATGGATATCGTTTCGTACCCAAAGGTGGGACGTTCCCTACCGAAACCATCATGCTTGTTGTGAGAAGCTCTGGTTTGTGAGAAGCGTATACCCGAACTTGCCCCGAATGGGACAATTTTTTTACCACGGCATGTTGATGCCGCTCCATGATGGCATGCCAAGTTTCATGAATTTCAGACGAGTTTCGGATTTACTAGAATTTAAAAACCAAGCATCTCAACATTTTGCCGGCAATCAACAGTGCCCTAGTGTTTGAATTTCATTCTCATCTCTTGCACGGGACCTAGAAATTCACCCAAGGACACATATTTGATTTTTCAACCAACTTTAGTGTATTGGAGCATGTGCTTGTAGTTCAAATTTGAATTATGCACATAAAATGCCTAGAAAATCCAGTTAATGCATAAAATGTCCAAACGAACCCCGAAAAAATCACAAAAATTAACACAACACTCTTGTTGTTCTATGTTGAACTAGAAAAATTTTGAAAGCAATAAGAGGCAATGGATATCGTTTCGTCCCCAAAGGTGGGACGTTCCCTATCGAAACCATCATGCTTGTTGTGAGAAGCTCTGGTTTGTGAAAAGCTTATACCCGAACCTACCCCAAATGGGACAAAAAATTTACCACGGCGTGTTGATGCCGCTCCATGATAGCATGCCAAGTTTCATGAATTTCAGACGAGTTTTGGATTTACTAGAATTTAAAAACCAGGCATCTCAACGTTTTGCCGGCAATCAACAGCACCCTGGTATTTGAATTTCATTCCAATCTCTTGCATGGGACCTAGAAATTCACCCTAGGATACACATGTGATTTTTCGACCAACTTTGGTGCATTGGAGCATGTGCTTGTAGTTCAAATTTGAAATATGCACATAAAATGCCTACAAAACCCAGTAAATGTATAAAAAAGGCCAAACGAACCCTGAAAAATTCCAAGATTAAACACAACACTCCAGTTGTTCTATGTTGAGACTAGAAATTTTTTGAAAGCAGTAAGAGGCAACGGATATAGTCCCGTCCCCAAAGGTGGTACGTTCCCTATCGAAACCATCATGCTTGTTGTGAGAAGCTCTAGTTTGTGAGAAGCTTATACTCAAACCTGTCCAAAATGGGACAAAATTTTTTCCACGGCATGTTGATGCCGCTCCATAATAGCATGCCAAGTTTCATGAATTTCAGACGAGTTTTGGATTTACCAGAATTTAAAAAACAGGCATCTCAATGTTTTGCTGGCAATCAACAGTGCCCTGGTGTTTGAAATTCATTCCCGTCTCTTGCATGGGACCTAAGCATGCACTCAAGGACACACTTGTGATTTTTCAACCAATTTATATGCACTGGAGCATGTGCATGTAGTTCAAATTTGAATTATGCACATAAAATGCATAGAAAACTCAGTTAATGCATAAAAATGTCCAAACGAACCCCGAAAAATCCCAAAAATTGACACAACACTCTTGTTGTTCTATGTTGACACGAGAATTTTTTTGAAAGCAATAAGAGACAATTTTTTTACCACGGCATGTGTTTTGCCGCTCCATGATAGCATGCTAAGTTTCATGAATTTCAGACGAGTTTTGGGTTTACTAGAATTTGAAAACCAGGCATCTCAATGTTTTGCCGGCAATCAACGGTGCCCTGGTGTTTGAAATTCATTCCCATTTCTTGCATGGGACCTAAGCATGCACCCAAGGACACATATTTGATTTTTCAACCAATTTGTATGCCTTGGAGCATGTGCGTGTAGTTCAAATTTGAATTATGCACATAAATTTATTGAAAATTTAGTTAATGCATAAAAATGTCCAAACAAACCCCGAAAAATCCCAAAAATTGACACAACACTCCTGTTGTTCTATGTTGACACGAGAAAAAAATTGAAAGCAATAAGAGGCAATGGATATCGTTTCGTCCCCAAAGGTGGGACGTTCCCTATCGAAACCATCATGCTTCTTGTGAGAAGCTCTGGTTTGTGAGAAGCTTATACCCGAACCTGCCCCAAATGGGACAATTTTTTTACCACGGCATGTTGATGCCGCTCCATGATAGCATGCCAAGTTTCATGAATTTCAGACAAGTTTTGGATTTACTAGAATTTAAAAACCAGGCATCTCAATGTTTTGCCGGCAATCAACAGTGCCCTGGTGTTTAAATTTCATTCCAATCTCTTGCATGGGACCTAGAAATTCACCCAAGGACACACATGTGATTTTTCAACCAACTTTAGTGCATTGGAGCATGTGCTTGTAGTTCCAATTTGAATTATGCACATAAAATGCCTACAAAACCCAGTTAATGTATAAAAAAGTCCAAACGAACCCCAAAAATTCCAAGATTAAACACAACACTCCTGTTGTTCTATGTTGACACTAGAATTTTTTGAAAGCAATAAGAGGCAACGGATATCGTCCCGTCCCCAAAGGTGGTACGTTCCTTATCGAAACCATCATGCTTGTTGTGAGAAGCTCTGGTTTGTGAGAAGCTTATACCCAAACCTGCCCCAAATGGGACAAAATTTTCACCGCGGCATGTTGATGCCGCTCCATGATAGCATGCCAAGTTTCATGAATTTCAGACGAGTTTTGGATTTACTAGAATTTAAAAACCAGGTATCTCAACATTTTGCCGGCAATCAACAGTGCCCTAGTGTTTGAAATTCATTCCCATCTCTTGCATGGGACCTAGAAATTCACCCAAGGACACACATGTGATTTTTCAACCAACTTCGATGCATTGGAGCATGTGCTTGTAGTTCAAATTTGAATTATGCACATAAAATGCCTAGAAAACCCAGTTAATGTATAAAAAGGCCAAACGAACCCCGAAAAATTCATTTCCATTTCTTGCGTGGTACCTAAGCATGCACTGAAGGACACATATTTGATTTTTCAACCAATTTGTATGCACCGGAGCATGTCCATGTAGTTTAATTTTGAATTGTGCACGTGAAATGGCTAGAAAACCAGTTTATTGTATAAAATGTACAAACAAACCCTGAATAATTTCAATTCTTTTACGACAAACATATAATTGCACGTTCAGTGCAGATAAAAGTTCTACCAATTCAAACAGCGTCCATTGCCGCTGTGACCCCATTTTGTAATTCAAATCAAGTAGATCCCACACAGTTTATTATCACCAACTGTGTGAGATGTAGTACAAATATCTTGGAGCACCGTCTACGCCTATGGCTTACGTGAGAAGGTGTGTCGGCTACAGTCCACAGCCGGCGTGTCAAGCACACTAGCTCACTCCCCAAAAACTCCCGCCTCTACATCCCTCGCAATCTCGAAAATAACTACCGCCTGGAAGGTTTTAATGTTTGATAGCACACAATTAGTATGTGCGGGCCGTGTGCGATGTCTGTTAGTCCGGCTCTGCTTCAGTCCCTTGATTAAAATTTTCAGTAGCCCCGACATTTTACTACCGCCTCTGCATCCCTCGCAATCTCAAAAATATCTGCTCGCCCTTGATCCAAATTTTCAGTAGCCCCGCCTTGTTACTCCCGCCTAGTAAAATTTTCAGTTGCTGCAGTATTTCCTCAAACACAACCTTGCACCCCTCCACACACACCCTAAAACCTCCGCTCACACAGACACACAGAACCCTCGAAACCATTAGTAGGTCGCTGCCATCGCCGGCACCTCCATCCTCAACCTCTGCCCGTGTGCCGGGGAGCTCGAGGAGCCAATGGCCAAAAAGAGGTTTATCGCGGCCTTTTCACCCGACGCCGGTGAGGTGGCCGCCGAGGTGTCCCCGTCATCCTCCGCGGGCCCGATCCACCGTCGTTGGTCCCCCGATCCGCCCGCCGTCGCGCCCCTACGCCGGTTCGAGGACTTCCCCGTCCTCCCTCGGACCCGACAGCCGACGAAGTCCTACCTCAGGGTCTAGCAGCGGCGGTGGGGACGTGGGTCACCGAGATTACAGATCGAGGGACCCACACCCGCCGGTGGCTCGGTAGCTTCCACACGGCCGAGCTCGCGGCCATGGAGTACGACCGCTGGCAGGTCCGCTACCACGGCTCGGCTCAATTTCCCCTTCAGCACACGACCGGTCCACCTCGTTCCGCCGGAGCCAGGGTGGTGAGCTCGGCTATGGCACGGGAGGACCGCGAGGTGTGGGAGCGCCTCAAGGCCGAGGCCGCCGACAAGGTCTACATGCAACAGCTCCACCGGCAGCACCTAGAGCTCGTGGAGGCGGAGTGGGCAATCTTTGCCGGGCGGAGGGCGGCGAGGTGATAACCCACAAGTCTAGGGGATCAATTGTAGCCTCTTTCGATAAGTAAGAGTGTCAAACCCAACAAGGAGCTAAAGGTAGAACAAATATTCCCTCAAGTTCTATCGACCACCGATACAACTCTACGCACGCTTGACGTTCGCTTTACCTAGAACAAGTATGAAACTAGAAGTACTTTGTAGGTGTTTTTTGATAGGTTTGCAAGAATATAAAGAGCACATAAATAAAGAGTAGGGGCTGTTTAGATAAAGACACAACTAAATTAGTTTTAGTAGAGAGCTTTTTGTTACGAGAAAGTTATTTGTCCCTAGGCAATCGATAACTAGACCGGTAATCATTATTACAATTTTATTTGAGGGAGAGGCATAAGCTAACATACTTTCTCTACTTGGATCATATGCACTTATGATTGGAACTCTAGCAAGCATCCGCAACTACTAAAGATCATTAAGGTAAAACCCAACCATAGCATTAAAGTATCAAGTCCCCTTTATCCCATACGCAAACAACCTACTTACTCGGGTCTGTGCTTATGTCACTCACGCCACCCACCATAAGCAAATCATGAACATATTGCAAACCCTACAGCGGGAATCCCTCACGCTTGTGCGACACGGAGAGCACCATATGACAGCACCAATAATAAAACATGCAACCCAAACCAATCTTGATCATCAAATAGCCCATAGGGCAAAACAGATCTACTCAAAAATCATAGGATAGCCATACATCATTGGGAAATAATATATAGCATTGAGCACCATGTTTAAGTAGAGATTACAGCGGGTAAGAGAGAGGTTACACCGCTGCATAGAGCGGGGAAGAGTTGGTGATGATGGCGGTGAAGTTGTTGCTGAAGATTGCGGTGATGATGATGGCCACGGCAGCATTCCGGCGCCACCGGAAGAGAAGGGGAGAGGGGGCCCCTCGTCTTCTTCTTCCTTGACCTCCTCCCTAGATGCGCGAAGGGTGCCCCCTCTGGTCCTTGGCCTCCATGGCGTGGGAGGGGCGAGAGCCCCTCCGAGATTGGATCTGCCTCTCTGTCTCTCTCTGTTTCTGCGTTCTCCCCCGCTGCCCTTTCACCATTTCGTATATATATGGAGATCCGTAACTCCGATTGGACTGAAACCTTCACCGTGATTTTTTACCAAAAATTAGCTTTCTTGCGGCCGAAGAAGGGCATCAACCGCCTTACGGGTGGACCACGAGGGTCAGGGGCGCGCCCGGGGGGGGGCGCCCCTTGCCTCGTGGCCACCTCGGGCACCGTCTCGCGTTGATTTTTCTTTCGGAATTCTCCAAATATTCCAAAAATATTCTCCGTCCGTTTTTATCCCGTTTGGATTCCGTTTGATATGGATATTCTACGAAATCAAAAACATGCAACAAACAGGAACTGGCACTGGGCACTGGATCAATATGTTAGTCCCAAAAATAGTATAAAAAGTTGCCAAAAAGTATATGAAAGTGGCATAATATTGGCATGGAACAATCAAAAATTATAGATACGACGGAGACGTATCACGAGGTTATCGCGCTCTCCTCCTCCGACGAGGTCGAAGGCGGCGAGGACGGCGGAGCGGAGGGCGGCGAGGTTATCGCGGTCTCCTTTGATGACGAGGTCGCAGGCGGCGGCGCGGAGGGCGTCGAGGTGGGCCCCGAGGACGAGGAGATCGACGTCGATGAGTGGAGGAGTGCCTTCCCCAACGACCCCGACGATGGTACTGGCCCGGACCCGGCTCACGGCACACCGTACATGACGAGGAAGGATTGGCTCGACCTCTACTTCGACCGAAAGTAGTTTAGCTTAGTTTAAATTTATGTTTTATGTTCAGTTATGCAAAACTATCTATGTTTATGTTTGAATGCATGCTACTTTCGGTTGAACCTGCTTTGAACTTGATCAAATTGAAGTTTACAACCTTAAGTTTAGGGGATCGACTAGAAAAGGCCAAAAATTGCTGGAGTATATATATATATCCACTAAGGGTTTTAGTCCTTTAACTTTTTAAGGATCGCCTAGAGATGTCCTTATGACTTGTTTATTTCAGTTCTTCACAATGTGATGCTCTATATGTGCAACTATTTGCCGTGCAGTTCAATTTCATCAATAACAGTTTCAACAATACCACTATGAATTACGATATTTGGTTGTTGTTAAGGATATTGCAGTTAACACGTCTTTTTGTTTTTCAATTGTTGTTTAGCAACATGCATTGTACTGAATGACTAAATATGCAATCCCAGGCTACATAGCAACAAGGAAGAGTGTTACCCTAATGTTCTGATGATGTCTAGATATACATGTAATAAAATCTTATATAATGGGATGGATGGAGTGTTGTACTACATCATTTTTCAATTGTTGTTTAGCTACTAATATTAACTTGGTGCTTTTAGGTACATATATCATTGCCAAAGATCCACACTTCGACCCTTTCTGCGTATGGGGCAATGAGATATTCATGAACCAGCATCAAGTGAGGAAACTGATAAAGATTGTTATTAAAATGGGTCAAAAGATGTCAATCGAACTATTTGTTTACACTTTATGCAAGACAACAGTGAACTGCAGGATGGTAAATAAGAACCCTGTAGCTTTCTTTTTACTGCCCATAATGAGTTGTGTTAGATGACAATATCTGAATCTTTTTTCTTTTGCAGTGGCTCCTGAAGCAGTTTACTCAAGATTACCTCTCAAACTACATGATTGGCGGCCGGCCATCACAAGGGGTTGGACTAGAGTCCTGCATGCCTTCTGCATCCAGGAGAGCACAATAGGGCCATTCCGCTTCACCTTGTTCAGCAACTGGAATGTATGTCGCCTCTTTCTTTACCATCTGTAATAGTACAAGTATAGAACCCTGGTACATCATTCTTTATTTGGTGCTTATGTAATTCTTAAACATATGTACCTGTGAATCGAATAATGCATTGGTTGTTTGAACCTGATGGATATGAATAAAGCTATAGCCTACTTTCAATTTTAAAGTAGGTACAATTTTAAATAGCAGCAATTAAATTAGGGCGAAATTACGTTGTGCAGGTCATTACGGCACACACGGTTGGTAAAACACAAACGTTTGCGATATACACCATAATCTGAGACGGTTCACAGAGAGGAAACGCGTGCAAGCATGCACACAGTTGCCATTTGCAAAGCGTGTGTGATGTCAGACACTATCACATACGGTGCGGGAAAACTAAATGTGTGTGATTGTCTATCCATCGTACACGGTTTATAACCATGAACTGTTTGTGATGTGCCAGGCATCGTAAAACTCCCGTGCCTAGAATCTGCCTGGAAAACTCCCGTGCCTGGAATCTGCCTGGTTTTAGGCAGAAGCACAAAACTCTGACTGCGATGGCAATGCGAGCACAAATGAGTAGCAAGGATGAAGCATTTGGGATATTCAAGATATCGGAAACGATTATATAGGGTGTATGCATCAAGGCTCCCTATCCCCGACGGTTTCTGGGTCGTGTGGGAAGGACCCCCTCTATCGCCCACACTCACTTGGCGACGGTTCCAAATGTCGTCGCGAAAAGGGGTTAAAAACCGTTTGTTTAGGACCGACGCGCACCAGTGTGATAGTATTTGCATATCTATGTTGTAGATCAATAGCTCACGTATAGCTCCCCTGTTTTATTTTTGATATGTTCCTAGAGAAAACTAAGTTGAAAGATGATAGTAGAAATGATGCGGACTGGATCCATGATCTGAGGATTTTCCTTGTTGCTGCACAGAATAATTATGTCCTTGATGCACCGCTAGGTGACATACCTATTGCAGGAGCAGATGCAGACGTTATGAACGTTTGACAAGCTCGGTATGATGACTACTTGATAGTTTAGTGCACCATGCTTTACGGCTTAGAACCGGGACTTCAAAAATGTTTTGAACGCCACGGAGCATATGAGATATTCCAAGAGTTGAAATTGGCATTTCAGACTCATGCCCATGTCGAGAGGTATGAGACCTCTAACAAGTACTTTGCCTACAAGATGGAGGAGAATAGCTCAACTAGTGAGCATGTGCTCAGAATGTCTGGGTACTACAATCGCTTGATTCAAGTGGGAGTTAATATTCCAAATAAGATAGTGATTGACAGAGTTCTCTAGTCACTACCACCAAGTTACTAGAACTTCGTGATGAACTATAATATGAAAGGGATAGCGAAAACAATTCCCGAGCTCTTCGCGATGCTGAAATCGGCGAAGGTAGAAATCAAGAAAGACCATCAAGTGTTGATGGTTAACAAGACCAGTAGTTTCAAGAAAAAGGGCAAAGGGAAAGAAAGGGAACTTCAAGAAGAATGACAAGCAAGTTTCCACTCCCGTGAAGAAGCCCAAAGCTAGACCTAGGCCTGAAACTGGGTGCTTCTACTGCAAAGGGAATGGTCACTGGAAGCGGAACTACCCCAAATACTGGGCGAATAAGAAGGATGGCAAAGTGAACAAAGGTATATATGATATACATGTTATTGATGTGTACTTTACTAGTGTTCATAGTAAACCCAGGGTATTTGATACCGTTTCAGGTTCTAAGATTAGTAACTCAAAACAGGAGGTGCAAAATGAACAAAGACTAGTTAAGGGCGAGGCGATGATGTGTGCTGGAAGTGATTCCAAGGTTGATAAGATCACCATCGCACACTCCCTCTACCTTCGGGATTAGTGTTGGACCTAAATAAATGTTAGTTAGTGTTTGCGTTGAGCATGAATATGATTGGATCATGTTTATTGCGATACAGTTATTCATTTAAGTCAGAGAATAATTGTTGTTCTGTTTACATGAATAAAACCTTCTATGGTCATACACCCAATGTAAATGGTTTATTGAATCTCGATCGTAGTGATGCACATATTCATAATATTGATGCCAAAAGATGCAAAGTTGATAATGATAGTGCAACATATTTGTGGCACTGCCGTTTAGGTCATATTGGTGTAAAGCGCATGAAGAAACTCCATGCAGATGGGCTTTTGGAATCACTTGATTATGAATCATTTGATACTTGCGAACCATGCCTCCTGGGCAAGATGACTAAAACTCCGTTCTCTGGAACAATGGAGCGAGCTAATGACTTATTGGAAATAATACATACCAATGTATGCGGTCCGATGAGTGTTGAAGCTCGCGGTGGGTATCGTTATTTTCTAACCTTCACAGATGATTTGAGCAGATATGGGTATATCTACTTAATGAAACACAAGTCTGAAACATTTGAAAAGTTCAAAGAATTTCAGACTGAAGTGGAGAATCATCGTAACAAGAAAATAAAGTTTCTACGATCTGATCGCGGAGGAGAATATTTGAGTTATGAGTTTGGCCTTCATTTAAAACAATGTGGAATAGTTTCACAACTCACGCCACCTGGAACACCACAGCGTAATGGTGTGTCCGAACGTCGTGACCATACTTTATCAGATATAGTATGATCAATGATGTCTCTTGCCGATTTACCACCATCGTTTTGGGGTTATGCATTAGAGACAGCTGCATTCACGTTAAATAGGGCACCATCTAAATCTGTTGAGACGACACCGTATGAACTATGGTTTGGCAAGAAACCTAAGTTGTCGTTTCTTAAAGTTTGGGGTTGTGATGCTTATGTGAAAAAGTTTCAGCCTGATAAGCTCGAACCCAAATTGGAGAAATGCGTCTTCATAGGATACCCAAAAGAAATTGTTGGGTATACCTTCTATCACAGATCCGAAGAACGATCTTTATTGCTAAGAATGGATCCTTTCTAGAGAAGGAGTTTCTCTCGAAAGAAGTGAGTGGGAGGAAAGTAGAACTTGATGAGGTAACTATACCTTCTCTCGCAATGGAAAGTTGCTCATCACAGAAAACCGTTTCTGTGATGCTTACACCAACAAGAGAGGAAGCTAATGATAATGATATGAAACTTCAGATCAAGTTACTACCGAACCTCGTAGGTCAACCAGAGCACATTCCGCACCAGAGTGGTACAGTAATCCTGTTCTGGAAGTCATGTTACTAGACCATGACGAACCTACGAACTATGAGGAAGCGATGATGAGCCCAGATTCCGCGAAATGGCTTGAGGCCATGAAATCTGAGATGGGATGCATGTATGAGAACAAAGTATGGACTTTGGTTGACATTCCCGATGATCGGCAAGCCCTAGAGAATAAATGGATCTTCAAGAAGAAGACTGACACTGACGGTAATGTTACTGTCTACAAAGCTCGACTTGTTGCGAAAGTTTTTCGACAAGTTCAAGGTGTTGACTACGATGAGATTTTCTCACTTGTAGCGATGCTTAAGTTTGTCTGAATCATGTTAGCAATTGCCACATTTTATGAAATCTGGCAAATGGATGTCAAAACTGCATTCCTTAATGGTTTTCTTAAAGAAGAGTTGTATATGATGCAACCAAAGGTTTTGTCGATCCTAAAGGTGCTAACAAAGTGTGCAAGCATCTCGGAGTTGGAATATACGCTTTGATGAGTTGATCAAAGCAGATAGTTTTATACACACTTGCGGTGAAGCCTGTGTTTACAAGAAAGTGAGTGGGAGCACTACAACCTTTCTGATAAGTATATGTGAATGACATATTGTTGATCAGAAATGATGTAGAATTTTCTGGAAAGCATAAAGGAGTGTTTGAAAGGAAATTTTTAAAGAAAGACCTCGGTGAAGCTGCTTACAAATTGGGCATCAAGATCTACAGAGATATATTAAGACACTTGATAAGACATTCGATGAGTACATACCTTGATAAGATTTTGAAGGAGTTCAAAATGGATCAGTCAAAGAAGGAGTTCTTGCCTGAGTTGTAAGGTATGAAGTTGAATAAGACTCAAAACCCGACCACGACAGAAGATAGAGAGAGAATGAAAGTCATTCCCTATGCCTCAGCCATAGGTTCTATAAAGTATGCCATGCTGTATACCAGACCTATTGTGTGCCTTGCCATGAGTTTGGCGAGGGGTACAATAGTGATCCAGGAGTAGATCACTGTACAGCGGTCAAAATTATCCTTAGGTACCTAAAGAGGACTAAGGAAATGTTTCTCGGTTATGGAGGTGATAAAGATTTCATCATAAAGAGTTACGTCGATGCAAGCTTTAACACCGATCTGGATGACCCTGAGTCTCAATGTGGATACGTATTGAAAGTGGGAGCAATTAGCTAGAGTAGCTCCATGTAGAGCATTGTAGACATAGAAATTTGCGAAATACATACGGATCTGAATGTGGCAGACCCGTTGCCTAACTTCTCTCACAAGCAAAACATGGTCACACCTTAGTACTCTTTGGGGGCTAATCACATGGCGATGTGAACTAGATTATTGACTCTAGTAAACCCTTTGGGTGTTGGTCACATGGCGATGTGAACTATTGGTGTTAAATCACATGACGATGTGAACTAGATTATTGACTCTAGTGCAAGTGGGAGACTGAAGGAAATATGCCCTAGAGGCAATAATAAAGTTGTTATTTATATTTCCTTATATCATGATAAATGTTTATTATTCATGCTAGAATTTTATTAACCGGAAACTTGATACATGTGTGGATACATAGACAAAACACAATGTCCCTAGTAAGCCTCTACTAGACTAGCTCGTTAATCAAAGATGGTTAAGTTTCCTAATCATAGACATCTGTTGTCATTTGATGAACGGGATCACATCATTAGGAGAATGATGTGATGGACAAGACCCATCCGTTAGCTTAGCATAATGATCGTTAAGTTTTATTGCTATTGCTTTCTTCATGACTTATACATATTCCTCTGACTATGAGATTATGCAACTCCCGAATACCGGAGGAACACCTTGTGTGCTATCAAACGTCACAACGTAACTGGGTGATTATAAAGATGCTCTACAGCTGTCTCCAAAGGTGTTTATTGGGTTAGCATAGATCAAGATTAGGATTTGTCACTCCGAGTATCGGAGAGGTATCTTTGGGCCCTCTCGGTAATGCACATCACTATAAGCCTTGAAAGCAATGTGACTAATGAGTTAGTTACGGGATGATGCATTACGAAACGAGTAAAGAGACTTGTTGGTAAAGAGATTGAACTAGGTACGATGATACCGACGATCGAATCTCGGGCAAGTAACATACCAATGACAAAGGGAATAACGTATGTTGTTATTGCGGTTTGACCGATAAAGATCTTCGTAGAATATGTAGGAACCAATATGAGCATCCAGGTTCTGCTATTGGTTATTGACCGGAGATGTGTCTCGGTCATGTCTACATAGTTCTCGAACCCATAGGGTCCGCACGCTTAACGTTCGATGACGATTTGTATTATGAGTTATGTGTTTTGGTGACCGAAGTTTCTTCGGAGTCTCGAATGAGATCACGGACATGACGAGGAGTCTCGAAATGGTCGAGAGGTAAAGATTGATATATTGTAAGGTGGTATTCGGACATCGGAATGGTTTCAAGTGGTTCGGGTATTTTACTGGAGTACCGAGGGGTTACCGGAACCCCTCGGTGGAAGTATTGGCCCTACATGGGCCTTAGGGGAGAGAGGGGGAAGACCGCGAGGGGTGGCGCGCGCACCCCTCCAAGGGAGTCCGAATAGGACAAGGAGGAGGAGGCGTGGCCCCCTTCCCTCTCCCTCTCCCTCTCCTTCCTTTTCCCCTCTGATGAGAAAGGAAAAGGGGGGGCGAATCCTACTAGGACTCCCCCCAGGGCACGCCCCCTTGGAGGCCGGCCGCCTCCTCCCCTCCTTTATATACAGGGGCAGGGGCACCCCAAAGCACATCAATTGTTCTCTTAGTCGTATGTGGTGCCCCTACATAGTTTACTCCTCCGGTCATATTTTTCTCGTCGTAGTGCTTAGGCGAAGCCCTGCGCGGATCACATCACCGTCACCGTCACCACGCCGTCGTGCTGACGAAACTCTCCCTCGACCCTCTACTGGATCAAGAGTTCGAGGGACGTCATCGAGCTGAACGTGTGCTGAACTCGGAGGTGTCGTACGTTCGGTACTAGATCGGTTGGATCGTGAAGATGTTCGACTACATCAACCGCGTTAACCTAACGCTTCCACTTTTGGTCTACGACAGTACATGGACACACTCTCCCCCTCTCGTTTCTATGCATCTCCTAGATAGAGATCGTAGGAATTTTTTTGAAATTGCATGCTACGTTCCCCAACAGCTAGTAGCTTTCATTTCTTGCTTGATAAACCTTTAATAAATTGCTAGGTGGATTAAGTGTCAAGAGTAGATATTTTGGAGCCCGTGTGCACTGGAGGACCTTATTTTCTTAAATCACATTTGAACTTTAAAAAAATCCGAAAAGATTTTTTCTAGATTTTTGAAACTTTTAAAAAATCATTTTGGCACTATTCAAAAATATAGGGCTCACTGGAGCTCGTCCTCCAAAGTGACTTTTTGATTAAGAGTCACACAAGCTAGAAAAGGATTCTCGTCTTCATCTACCAGATAGAAAGACAACAAATAAGAAATAGATGAATCAACCTCGGAAGGTTTATATAGCTTTAGTTCTAGGTTTGTTGTTGGTTGTTCGGGGGATAAAACAGGTTCCTGATTATTCAAACATTTTGTGGGTAGCATGCCTACTAGACCAGTGAGCTATTACACTCTTTTTCAAAGGATAGTTGTTTCCAAGCCCACCTCCATGGCTTCAGCAGGTAGTTACGATGGTTTTGAGGAGAGCCGCTCAAGGTCACTGGGAAGGTGGATCAATGGAAGGTTGCCTTGGTTGCTTCCCATGTTCAAGCTATCTATGCGACTGTATTTTTTTCTATAAAGGGCGCTTTTATTAACTCAAAATATAGCATCAAAGTGGATACAAAGTATGATGAGTAACACCGACCTCTGCATAACGAAGATGCACACAATCAAACACCAAAAGTCTGACAGAAAATAAAAATAAACGAGAAACCGACATATCGGCAATAGTAGAGTCATATATGACTGACACTATGCATATGTCGAAGAAGGTGGTGGACCAATCCAGAGATTATGCTGCCACCCATGTTGGGTAAAAACCTCCTTGGCCACCCGCTCCAACCACATACACATCGCCTTGAACAACGGTTGGTACTCCGTTCATTGTAGCGTACAACACATACAAAGCGAGTGCGTACGTCAAAAACTAACATGAACAGAAGAGCTTATGTTAATGAAAACCAAATTATTTCTACTTAGCCAAAGCGACCATAATAAGGCATACGTTCCCACCCTTAATAACATTTTGAACCTATTTGAAATACCGTCCAACCAATGACCAAAAATGTTGGCAACACTTGCGGGGGCAGATATAAATTGGACTCTATTTGGATGATTGACCATGTAGAACACACAAGCTTTCACTGGAAAAAGAGGTAAAGCGACACTTCTTACTTCCTTGTCAATTGCAACGGGCAAGGTTGTCTTTGTTTAGCACAACTCCCCTCCAAAGATGCCACATGAAAATTTTAACTTTTAGTGGAATCTTTGACTTCCAAATTTTCTTGATATTATCCACTGGGACCTTTGAATGCGCGAGTGCATGGTACATAGAGTCGACTGTGAAGGACCCAAATATAGTGAGGTTCCAGCGGAACACACCCCATCCTTGTGTCAGGTTAATCGAATCCAATCTGGACAAAAGATGTTGCCATGACATAAGACCGGGGCCGATCAAATCCCGCATGAAAGAAATATCCAGCGGGGATGAACTGAGGACATGTGCAAGAGTATCATTTTTACTACGAGCAATGGGGTACAAAGCTGGATATTATTCTCGGAGGTTGGCATTGCCTAGCCAGTTTTCTTCCCAGAAATGAATCTCCGACCCGCCATTTATCGCGAAGGATCCAAAAAGGAAAAGATGCTTCTTTACCGCCATTAGACCAGCCCAAAAGTGCGAGTCAATAGGTTTCTAATAGGCCTGAGTGATCTTTTGCGGAGCATGTCAGGAATAATGGGTTGCGCTAGATGAGAGAAAACACCTAAAGCATTTGTATATGAATGGTTAGATGCTTACGTGAACTAATAAGTGCAGTTGCTAAGAAATGCAACATATATGTTGCAAACCCACTTTCTTCTTAACGATCTCAAGTTGAAGAATCGACCTCTTTTGTAGAGTTTTCACTCGTGTGGATTCGTTCATTTTCCTTTCAGCAGTTCTATTATGGGGAGTATGGTAGCGCCTAAAATTAAGGCTAGTCATAGTGGGGAGTAACTTAGACTAGCGTCATGCATATGACCCTAGAGTATGTTACTACTACCTTTGATGAGTTTATTGGTCCTCTTTGTATTTTGTGCCCAATTTTGACCATAGATTTGACTAACAAAATATAAATTACATGCCACAGAACTTATATTGTTGGATTCATATTCAAAATAGGTTTTCAATGATACCACTTTTGTCGTATGTAACTTATTTGTTGGTAGTTAAATCAAAGGTCAAAGTTTGACCCAAATACAAGGGGAGTAATAAAGCCGGACGGAGGTAGTACCTTCATAGTGAAAAGTATCATAAATGGTTTGTATTTATTTGCTTGCGGACTAAATTCTATTGGAAAGAGCTATGTGATGGCAACAAAATATGTTATGTTGGTCACAATAAGAATATCATAGGTAGTATAATGCATGTCAACAAGACATTTGATATGGGGCTAACCAAGTGTAGGCCGATCTTTCACGATTGGAGTGGGTTCCCTCGAAGAACATGATGAACATAGGGAAGAACGGAGAGAAATCACAAGGGGAAACACTCAAGAACAAGTCCAATCACACATCCACTAGACAATCAAACACACAAGATCCACAAGGTACATGAACAACAAAGGGAAAGATACAAGGTAAAGTTCATCTCCATGAGGAGGTCTTGAAGGGGGGCCGCCCAAGAGGGGGTCTTGATGATATATCCCGCAGGATCTTCTCCTAGATGGAGGTCTTGGCCTCCATAAGGAGTAGTAGTCTCTCTCTCTCAAGAGTAGAGTGGTACAAGGAGCAAAGCTCTCTATCAAATGAGCTATCACTTTGCTGACCCTAGAATGGAGGAGGGGGTGGTCTATTTATAGTCTAAGCCATGAAGGGGTAAGTGGGAAAGGGATACATGGGCCTCTGGCCCGGGGCTGCGCGCAGGCAGGCGCCGGATGTCCGGGCTGGGGGCGGATGTCCGGCCGTTCGTGGGGCGCCGGATGTCCGGGGCTCATGCCGGATGTCCGGGCTGAAGTGGCCAAACCTCGGGTGCATTCTGTCGTTCGATGCCGGATTTCCGGGAGAGGCGCCGGATGTCCGGGCTTTGGCAAGGCGCCGGATGTCCGGGGCTGGCGCCGGATGTCCGGTCGCTGAAGCTTGTTCGGCCTTCTGTTGGTGCAGTTGTTGGGCGGCTGCACAGGTGCCGGATGTCCGGCCCTTGGCCCGGATGTCCGGCCGCTGTAGCTTCAGCAGCTCCGTCTTCTTCCGTCGTCGCTTCCAGGCTTCCCTCGTGGATGGTGTAGTTGTTCCTTGGCGCTTGCACTCCTCCTCAACATCCGTGAAGCTCCGACAATACCTATGCATGCACACGGGAGAAGTGTCAAGTAGTATACCATCCTCGAAGGGGTCAAGTGAGCACGTGTAAAGGAGATGATTCACCTTTGCGTATGTGAAGTAGATGTCGCACGTGTCACTTGCCAAACGAACTCTTGACATGGTGATGTCCATAGGATGCTCCGCATCATCTCCCCTCCCTTGGGAAAGATCCGACCTCGGATCGAAAACCAAATCACCATGGGAAAGAGATGGCTTCGCCATGTAGAAGTGGACGTTCACCAAGTACTTGTCATCTTGAAGCTCGAAATGGGCACTCTCCAATGTGGCACCGTCTTGTGATTCCTTCAAAAGGAGTAAGGACAACAAACACTTGGAAAAACTAATGTGGTTCAAGAGGTGATTCACCAAACAAGTGTCGTCATCATGCAAAGCATATGGTTTGACAAAGGATTGTGACATGGCATGTAAGCATATCAATTGATCACAAGCAAAGATATCATGGGGACAAGCATGTAAATGGGAGGTAGAGATGCAAATATGTGTGTCAAGAGAATAAGCATCTACCTCAAGTTCATAGCAAGCATTCACAAATTGCTCAATGAAAGGTCTATGGTAGGCATATGAATCATTCACAACACCTAAGAAGATGAGATGTCTAAACACATGGGTTAAGTGCAAGACAATCCAAGCATAATGTGCATAGGGTGTAGTGAACATAGTGTGGCACTCAACACAATAGAAAGAGCAATTGTTCATCATGTGTGAGGCAATCAAGTCAATCATGTGACAAGCAATGGGACATGGCATATGTGAAGTGATGACATTGTTGCAACCAAACATATGAGAGGAGCAAATAATCCAAGAATTGGATGCAACACACAAGTCATATATATCATGATGCATGGAATGGTGAAAATGACAAGTCGAAGCAACATCTCTAACAAGTGTGCAATCAAGTGATCTAAGATGAACAATAAGTCTCATGGTGAAAGGATCGATATAGTTGACTAGAGGGGGGGTGAATAGGCAACTAACAATTTTTAGCTTTTCTTTACCAATTTAAACTTTGCATCAAAGTAGGTTGTCTAGATATGCAACTAGGTGGGCAACCTATATGATGCAACAACAACTAGCACACACGCAAGGAAGGGATACAACACAATATAAGCGCGCACAAGTAAAGGTAAGAGATAACCAAGAGTGGAGCCGGTGGGGACGAGGATGTGTTACCGAAGTTCCTTCCTTTTGAGGGGAAGTACGTCTCCGTTAGAGCGGTGTGGAGGCACAATACTCCCCAAGAATCCACTAGGGCCACCGTATTCTCCTCACGCCCTCACACAATGCGAGATGCCGTGATTCCACTATTGGTGCCCTTGAAGGCGGCGACCGAACCTTTACAAACAAGGTTGGGGCAATCTCCACAACTTAATTAGAGGCTCCCAACGACACCACGAAGCTTCACCACAATGGACTATGGCTCCGCGGTGACCTCAGCCGTCTAGGGTGCTCAAACACCCAAGAGTAACAAGATCCGCTAGGGATTAGTGGGGGGAATCAAATTTCTCTTGGTGGAAGTGTAGATCGGGGCCTTCTCAACCAATCCCGTGCAAATCAACAAGTTTGATTGGCTAGGGAGAGAGATCGCGCGAAAATGGAGCTTGGAGCAACAATGGAGCTTTTGGGGGAAGAGATAGGTCAACTTTGGGGAAGAAGGCCTCCTTATATAGTGGGGGGAACAATCCAACCGTTACCCCCCACACCAGCCCCGCAGAGAGCGGTACTACCGCTTGGCCAGTGGTACTACCGCTCCCCCTCGCGGTACTGCCGCTGGGCCCAGAGCGGTACTACCGCGGTGGTCAGGGCGGTACTACCGCATACGAGCGGTACTACGGCCCCCACTGCCGCGGCTAGTACCGTAAAACCCGACACGAAAAAAGACCCCTCGAATCGAGGCGGTACTAGCACGAGACCGCAGCGGTACTACGGCTGGGGGCTACCAGCGGTACTACCGCCCTGGAGCGGTACTACCGCCCTGGAGCGGTACTACCGCTCTAGAGCGGTACTACCGCTTGTAGCACCCAAGCGGTACTACCGCTCCGGCCCGCGGTACTACCGCTGGGACCAGAGAGGGCACACTGAGAAGGGGAACGAGCCCATCATTGAAGCGGAAAGGCTCGAAGGGGGGCAAAGGAAGTGTACGTGATGATTCCGCCCTAGCCTTTCCAAAGTGGACCCCCTCTTGATAGTACGGTGAACCCTATGAAACTAGTCCACCAAACTAATTCGAAAGGACTACACCGTCTTCGCTTCAAGCTCCGAGGGGAGGGAATCGTCTCGTGCCAAAAGGATGAATCTCTAAAAACACTCAATGCACACGATTAGTCCGCAAAAGCATTGTCATCAATCACCAAAACATCTTAGGGATAAATATGCCCTTACACATGGTGCAAGCAACACAAGTAGTATGATCCGTCATATCCATGCTCAAGAAAGATGTCACCTTGAAGGCATGTCCTTGTGCGTCCTTCACAATGTCGAAGAACAAGCAAGTGCGATGTAGAATCGTCGTGGTTGAAGGTGGTTCGCTCTCAAGAGCTCGAATGGTCAACTCGCGTGAAGTGGAAGTCGACACAAAGTCCAAGTATCCTACACATGCACACAACAAAAGAAAGAATGTATGCGCATGGTATATAAACACATCATCCATCATGATGGTTCTCTTCTCTTGCACATAACCATTAGAAGAACAAGTGCATGAATAATGTGATGCAATAATGGCTATATTCATGGCACGAGGAATATGGTGCAAAGAGGTAAGGCAAGCATGCTTCACAAGAAATATGTCAAAATCTCCAAATATATGTGAGAATGCTATGGGGGCAAACTCATTATCAAGACTAAAGGCGTTGTTGCACGCAATACATGTCAAATCATCTAGCATGAGGGAGGCAACATATGGAGAGATATGACAAGAAGCAATAACAATCATGTGTAAAGCATGGAAATGGTTGTCATCAACCGCATGAAATAAGGAAGTATGAAGCAATGGTGATGCAACATAAGCAAGCATATCGATCAAGTCGTGCAAGCTAGTAGTGCGAAGATGCAACATACTAGAGGAAGTCATGGCAATCATGTCATGTGAGCAAATAATAGGCACAGACAATGCACATGACATATCACAAGCACGAACATAAAGCAAGATCATAGTATCATCATAGTAATGGGTCATAGGATGAACATGGCAATAACAAGCAATATCTCCACCAAGCTTGCAAATACACATACAAGTACTAGAATCAATCATCATGTGTAATGCAAAGCATGGGTCACAAATGCATGGCAAAGGCATAGGAATGAGCATATCATGCAAAGTGAACATGGCAAGATGGGCATATAATATGTAATGGACAATAACCCATAGCCAAGTGAGGGTCATGTAGAAGAAATGTGCGAAGACTCCGTGTAAAGAGAGCGGTGGGGAGGGCAATCCATGGGATCCCAAGTCATCATTGCTCTCTAGAGCTCGTTTTGTCAACTCATGGGATTGTGAGATTGACAAGTGTTCATGGGTACCTACACAAAAGAGACACAAACCGAAAAAATTGTGTGCGTGGTAAATGTACACATCATCCATCATGATGTGTATGTGCACGTGTGAGTTAGCACAAGATAAGCATCGCTCAAAGAAATTTGATGCATGGTATAAGAACATGTCATCCATCATGAAAGAATAGTTGTTATGTATAACACGATTGGGGATGCAAATTGAGCATACTAGTATATGGCACATCAATAGCATGTTTATTCATGGGAAGCATATTGTGCACACAAGTATTGGGATCATGCAATGGATAGGATGAATCAAAATCTCCTAAAATGTATGAGGAAACTATGGGGGTCTCCTCATGAGCAATATTGGAAACATCATATGGAGAAAATGGACAACATCCAAAACAATGCATATCCGAAGCTAGTTGGTCATGGCATGGCATATGAGATAAATGATGCAAAGGAAGCATATCAATATCATCACAAGAAAAACAAATGCCAATAACCATGGGCTTGTCATCTATGCCATAAGTGCAAATTGGGTTAATTTTAATGGCATATGCATAGTCACTATGAAAAGATTGCAAATATGACATATGATTGATCTCATGCATAGCATATGACAAGTCAAGCGGGTTGTCAAACATGATGTGACCTAAAGAATTGTCACAAGAAATCCTAAGTAACATGGCATCACAACCAATAGACTCGACATGAGAATCATCATACTCATCATAAATGGGTAACAAATCATCACATGAGGAAGTCGCACTAGAATGAAGCATGGTAATAGGTTGATCAACATCATGCAACCAATCAATGTCAAGAATGTCCACTAGTGGGACTAGAGCATCACCTTCACCTATGTTACCTTGTTCATTCCACTCAAGTGGTGTAGGTGAGGTGGCAAATACCAAATGGTGGTCATGTTCATCTTGATGGAACCATGGGG
The DNA here is from genome assembly GCF_018294505.1 of Triticum aestivum. Lineage (NCBI taxonomy): Eukaryota > Viridiplantae > Streptophyta > Magnoliopsida > Poales > Poaceae > Triticum > Triticum aestivum. The sequence continues at coordinate 150,806,463 of NC_057796.1, forward strand.
GGGTGCATCATATTCCACCATGGCCATCGTCTTGTCCAAAGGAAGGACGTAGTCGTCGCGAATTGGCACGTCATCATATATGGGACCTAGCACCAAATGAGAAGACACAATAGAGGTAGAGGTTAAGTCGTTAGAAATCGAAGTGGCCTCACTCTCTCTATGTGGTGGTTCACTCACTCCCTCAAGGTAGGTGCACTCAAAGTCACATATGGTGGAGTCACTCATCTCACTGAAGTGGTGGGGGTTGCGGCTCTCCTCACATGGGAATTGGGGCAACTCGTCATATATGGGGCTAGTGGTGAAGACACTCTCACTCTCAATATGGTGGCACAAGTCACTCAAGTCATCATACGTCACCGTGGTCGAAGGGAAAATCCCATGCTCAACCATCTCGTCGTTGTCACCGTGGATGAAGGCCGAAGATAGCACATCATCACTCTCGCCTCCTAAGATGGAAGCATCATCCTTGCTCGTCACCATGTCGCTCGCCTCCAAAGCTTGGTCCTTGAAGGTCTCCGTAGTCGTACTCTTCGCCGCACCATCTTGAAAAAGAGCCATGGAGGACTCGGCATCATCAATGCCACAAAGAGGGATGGCGGTGAAGTCGAACTTGGGAGCATCGTCTTGGAGCTCATCGGGCTTGGACATCTTGGTGGTACTAGCCTCATGCTCGTCGTCTTTGAGTTTGGTCTTTGAGAAGTGTGCTTGGGGTGGAGAAGCCTTGGCCTTCATGAGTTCTTGTTCCGCCTTGAGAGCACCAATGTAGTTGTCGTTGAGGGACTTGTAGTTCTCGAGGAAGATAGTCTTGGAGATGTCGTTGTTCAATCCCATCATGAAGTGGAACTTCGTAGACATGGGGTCGTCCACGCCGGCTCGTCGCAAGGCTTTCTTCATCTCCTTGAAGTACTCGTCGATGGACTTGGATCCTTGGATGGTGTTCTCCAATTGGCGTAGAAGTTGTTCCGTGTAGGTTGGAGGCACAAACTCTCGCCGCAAAGCTCTCTTCGTCTTGGGCCAACTCATGTCGTAGCTCTCCGAAGGTGTGTGAGGCCACCATGTCGAGGCGTAGTCGTGGAAGTTTCTTGTGGCGCACTTCACTTGATCTTCGGGAGGAACTTGATGTAGCTTGAGGTAGTCGTCCATCAAACGCTCCCACTCGAGATACTCCTCGGGTTCTAGAGTCCCATAGAAAGGAATCTCGTGGTCGGTGTCAAGGTCGTAGTAGCTCGTGGAGGTCGCGGACTTGAGCTTGGGAAGCTTCTCTTGAGGTGCTTGTGGGCGAAGATGCCGTATGTCCAAAGGCGGAGATGCCTTGAAGTCGCTTGGCGAAGATGCCAAGGGAGATGGTGAAGTCATTGAGCGGTTGTTGGTGTTGAGCTCTTGACCTTCACGTTCGTGGTGGTGATGGTGTCGATGCCGATGTGACCTTGCCGGAGATGGTAGCTTGGAGGCATGTGCTCTTGAGCGTCTTCTCGAAGATGAGGAAGATCGCTTGTAGGACTTGATGAGGCTTTGATCTCCTCCATTTGAGCATTCATCTTGGCGTCGTTGGAGTTGTTCGTGGCATCGAACTCGTTGTTGTTGTTGTAGACCGAGGGTGAAATACCTTGCCTATCCATCACAAGACTCGAGTAGAGGTGAGTAGGAAATGAGATAAACAATACCAAGTTACCTTTTCCCAAAGTTGAGGATGTATCCCGTTTCACTCAATGTGAGATGAAAGAATAGTGGAATTGGTACCGGACTTGTTCACTCACACCTACAAACTAAAGCTTATGGAGTAGCTCGGTGAGGATAGTGGCACAAAAATTTAATGCAAAATGTTAGCAAGAGTCAATAATGTTGAAAGAGATTCACAAATTCGCAAGTGAAACAAGTAGACCAATAGCAATATGTGGCACACGGAAACACACACACGGATAGATAAATGGGGTCGTGCAACCAAGGAATGAGCACAAAATGTGGAGTCCACGGAAAACGCTCGTGTTGCACAACTCAAGAGAGACGCTAGCACGATTACTCAATAGGCGGATACGACACTTGTGCACAACCTATAAGATGCAAAATGGATAAACTTTCTATCCCAAGTATGCTATGTATGTATGGTTCCCGGTGTTTCTCACACAATGATCCAAGATGATCAAGTATGATACCATATGATATATTGTGATGCTATGGCTATTGCTTACAAGCTCTTTGTTCACTCTTTTTCTTTGCTAAAAAGCTTTTTTTTTATATGGCCACTTTGCAAAATGCACAAACCAAGATAGCAATTGTGTATATGCGGGAACAATCTTTGTGACACAAGAGATGATATGGTAATACCAATATGATATGGTATGTATGCAATGGAAGGGTGGATCACTAATGTGCACAAGTAACGTGGCCCGGCAATACTCAAATGGCTAGTCTCGATAGGCAAGTGACGCAAAATGGGCTAGGGGTTAACAATGTAATGGTAAGGGAGAATGTAAAATGATGTCGTCGAGGTTACCGTCGAGGGTTTCTCGTTTGTAAGACACGGAGAGATGATGGTGAAGTGGCCGATGTCGATGATGAACTCGAGGTGATGATGAGTTGCGGTGTTCTTGATGTAGATACCAAGATGATGGAGACTCGTCCCTAAGTAGCTGAAACACCTTAGGAAATGGAAAAACCGCGAACTCAAAATCTCAAACGTCAAATGGCAAAATGGTGGTAGCGGGAATGCGGTGGTCGTTTTGCGGAAGCTCAATGGGATTGCGGAAATGCAATGATGGGTTTAGGAGTACGCAATGCGGAAGTCGAGGGTGACTATACATGGCGTCGGAGTTGGAAGCACGGTCCCTAAGTAGCCGAAACACCTTAGGAGACACAACTCACAACACAAACAAAATTGGGTTAAGTTGGGATGGCGGAAGTGTATGGTGGGCAAGCCTATGCGGAAGTTATGGTGGTGGTTGATGAAGAAGCAACCTTCCCTAAGTAGCTGAAACACCTTAGGAGACTCGAATCGCAACTCAAACAATCACTAAAGCTATAAGGAACAAAATTGGTTAGGTTGCGGAAGGCTATGGTGGTTTTGCGGAAGTTATGGTGGAAGCCCTAGGCAAAGATGCGAAAATGCCAAAATTTAGACGGAGTCAAATGGTGATGAAACCTATCTAGATGGATGGGGGATGTCAATAGCTACTTGACGAGCTAAAGAACGCGAAAATCGGACTCCGGATGTGAAAGTTATGGACAAAACGGTGAAACACGGGAGGCTGAAATCTACAGGGGTCGGACATCCGGGGGTAGGGTCCGATTTCCGGGGGTCAGTGTCCAGAACCGTGCAGATTTGGTGCTCCAGGTGCCGGATGTCCGGCCTGAGGCCCGGATATCCGGCCCGACGATTCCAGATCGGGATTTGGACTTCGAAACTCGATTTGGGGTGGAAATGGATGATTTCGGGGGCAAAATTTGATGGATTTTGTGGATGGAAAGGGGGAAAAGACGGGGGAAGCTAGATCCACTTGAAACCAAGCAAATCCATGGATCAAAATCAACAAAACATCATCAAACCAACAAATCACAAAAAAAATTGGGGGCTATTTTTGGTGGGGATTTTCGAATTTAGGACGAAATCAAGCAAAAGAAGGCTAGAAAACAGTGGGAGGGACTCCAAATACGTGATCAACGTGGCTCATGATACCATATGATACGGGGCTAACCCGGTGTAGGCCGATCTTTCATGATTGGAGTGGGTTCCCTCGAAGAACACGGTGAACACGGGGAAGAACAGAGAGAAATCACAAGGGGAAACACTCAAGAACAAGTCCAATCACACATCCACTAGACAATCAAACACACAAGATCCATAAGGTACATGAACAACAAAGGGAAAGATACAAGGTAAAGTTCATCTCCATGAGGAGGTCTTGAAGGGGGGGCCGCCCAAGAGGGGGTCTTGATGATATATCCCGCAGGATCTTCTCCTAGATGGAGGTCTTGGCCTCCATAAGGAGTAGTAGTCTCTCTCTCTCAAGAGTAGAGTGGTACAAGGAGCAAAGCTCTCTATCAAATGAGCTATCACTTTGCTGACCCTAGAATGGAGGAGGGGGTGGTCTATTTATAGTCTAAGCCACGAAGGGGTAAGTGGGAAAGAGATACATGGGCCTCTGGCCCGGGGCTGCGCGCAGGCAGGCGCCAGATGTCCGGGCTGGGGGCCGGATGTCCGGCCGTTCGTGGGGCGCCGGATGTCCGGGGCTCACGCCGGATGTCCGGGCTGAAGTGGCCAAACTTCGGGTACATTCTGTCGTTCGATGCCGGGTTTCCGGGAGAGGCGCTGGATGTCCGGGCTTTGGCGAGGCGCCGGATGTCCGGGGCTGGCGCCGGATGTCCGGCCGTTGAAGCTTGTTCGGCCTTCTGTTGGTGCAGCTGTTGGGCGGCTGCACAGGCACCGGATGTCCGGCCCTTGGCCCGGATGTCCGGCCGCTGTAGCTTCAGCAGCTCCGTCTTCTTCGGTCGTCGCTTCTAGGCTTCCCTCGCGGATGGTGTAGTTGTTCCTTGGCGCTTGCACTCCTCCTCAACATCCGTGAAGCTCCGACAATACCTATGCATGCACACGGGAGAAGTGTCAAGTAGTATATCATCCTCGAAGGGGTCAAGTGAGCACGTGTAAAGGAGATGATTCACCTTTGCGTATGTGAAGTAGATGTCGCACGTGTCACTTGCCAAACGAACTCTTGACATGGTGATGTCCATAGGATGTAACATTTTTACAGATGTAGCACACAATTAGACAAGGAAAAAAGATGATTGAGTATCTTGCTATGCTACAATATCATATGAAATGATATAATAGTATGTGTCATGCATAGTAATAAATGGGATAACTATGATACCGGCCTATGATACTATGCCCTGTGAATTGTAGTATTATATTCATGATACTAGACCTAATTTCGAGAAGGCTGGATAGTCCTAAGAAAGGTGAGGGTGGGGGGGGGGGCGGTAATTTGGAAGAATAAAAATAATCTTATTCATGTGGTCATGCTTACAGAAGAGCAAATTGTCATTCTCTATTACAAGAGTTTTCAATCTCAGATGTTCGTTGGTTTTTCAATCATCCAATCCACAATAAATCCAATGAACCGCTTCAGATTTCTTTTGATGAACACCCTTGTTCCTCCGAGCTTTTGGAGATGCCCAGTAGACTATCTCACTATATCATTTCTTGGGTTTTAGTGCATTCACTTAGTTCTTTTTTTTTCTACATCAACATTCACTCGATTCTTTATGAACTCATACCTTGTACTATCATTCCCTGGTTTTAGCTAGCCATAGTGGTATCCATAATTTTTTCCTCATTTAGCGCTATATCATGTCGTCAATATGCCTAGTCAACATTACATGATATGCATTTTATTCATATGTTACTCATGTCATGGCTAGCCTAAGGAATCTCTACTGCTTAAAAAAAGTAAGGTTCCTATGTCACCTTTCTTTCAACCATCCCTTCGTCCAACCTTCCATGTATATGATAATCAATCACCTTAATTTACTTACCTTTTGAACCAATTCCACTTTAATTTACTTGAACTTCTAATCAAAATATAAGGTAATTCACGGTCAGAATTTGATGAACATTTATTACAATTGCATCATTATTGACAGGTAAATCATAAGCTAACGTATTGAAATATTTATATCTCGTTGCAACGCACCGGCATTGTTCAGTTGACAAAAAGATAACTAATCTCCTAAAAACACATATAATAATAACCAATCAAAAAACATCAATAAAATCGTCCATCCACTACCTCCACCCTTCTTTGGCTCTTCGGGCACCTCAAGAGAGGGCAGCACCAAGTCGCCTCTCTCCCCCCTCACCCAAAGCTCCCACCTTTCGCTTCCCCTCCTCCTCCTCCTCCGCCTTCCCAATTCCCCAATTCGGAGCGCCCGAGGAATTCGGCGTCGATCCGACGCGACCGAATTCGCCCCGATTCAGCTGCTGCTCTTGGTTCGTACGTCCTGCTGGCCGGCCTCTTTGTCTGTCTCAACTCGATCCACGCCGTTGCGGCACGCTTCCTCCCTGCGGGGTTTGGCCTGTACTGATCTGGCCTGGAAATACTCCTACTCTAGTTTCGCGGATTTTTGTGTTCGGTCCCATTTCTCGGTTTTCCCAGTGGTTCGTGCTGATCTCTGTCTCTGTGTACTATCTTCTCCTGGCCCGATTGTTGATGGGATTTGGCCTCTCACGAGTCGGCCAGGGAGAATTTCCTGCTTGGCGAAGCTTCTGCTGAATTTGCTAACCATTTCCACGTTTTACTTGGGTCTAAGAAAGCTCCAGTTTTCTCCAACCAATCGCTCTGATCTCTTCTTGTCTAGATCTAATTTTTCTTTTTGGGTTTGGTGTCTTAGGTCTTCACCCAATAGGTCAGAAATTATCAACCATTTCCCGTTTCTCTGCTGAAATTTCTCTTCATTTCTTGCTCTTTCTACCCTCGGTTCTTCCTGATCTGATTGTTCAAGCTCGGGGTTTGTCTCAGTTTGCTTGATTTGTTTATCCGTGTGGAGTCAAATGGCGCAGGAGAGCTGTGATCTCAACAAGGACGAGGCCGAGATCCTGAAGCCATCCTCCTCCACACCTTCGCCTCCTTCCCCAACCACACCACCACCACCAACCGCTCAAATACCAGAACCGCAACCTCCACAGTCGCCACCACAACCACCGGCAGCTCAATTCTTGTCCAGGCCCTGTGAAGTTGTTCACATAGAGACTTCCAAAAAGAGGAAACATGCTGATGCGGTGTCAATGGCCATGGCGGCTGCGCCATTGTCGCCTGTGCTGTTTGTTAACCGTTGCAACGTGTGCCGCAAGAGAGTTGGTTTGACTGGGTTTCGTTGCCGGTGCGAGAAGCTCTTTTGTCCGCGCCACCGGCATTCAGAAAGCCACGACTGCTCATTTGATTATAAAACTGCAGGCCGGGAGGAGATTGCCCGGGCAAACCCTCTGATCAGGGCTGCCAAGATCATTAGGATATGAGGTATAATGTTTGGCTTGTTCAATCATCTTACATCTGGTCTGTAAATGCATATCATTTTATTCTTGTTTTCATGTTAATTTTTTTAAGACTTCTCTTGTGGAATACTCCTTAGTTATATATAAGATGTAAATCGCCATACTGAAATATGCATAAAGTCATGGTCTGATATCCCAGGCTCTGCTACTAATTGCATTCTACTAGCTCTGTACTAAAATATAAGACGTTCTTGCAGTTCAAATTGAATTGCAAAAACGTCTTATATTTTGGTACGGAGGGATTAGATAGTAATATGGGCTGAAATATTAATGTGTCTTGTTTGCATGATGATGCAAATGCTTCTTTTCTCTCAACAACAATCAGTTGCTTAGCATTTATCATGAAATAAATTTTGCTCTGGGTTGCAGAAGTCTTGTAAGTTCCAGGTTGATGCTCTACTGATTTGCTCATGATAACAGCTGAGCTATGAGCTGTTATGTCACTTGGCTTAGCTGTAGATTGTCAATGATTTCCTTATTGGTATCTTTTTTCTACGTACCATTCTGCTAGCTGGCCATATGGCTGTATATTTCAATTTAAACACTGAAGCTTTTCGCTCTTTCGCTTCGATTTGCACACTTGTGCATCAGATTTGCCTGAGCTTAACTACCTATCTTTTTCCTAGATATTTTGTTGATCTCAACAAAGAGAAACTTAATATGAAAAAGACACCTTTTACTTTACTGTCTGGTGCTCTGTTAGTCAGTTATCTACTTCCTTACAGCCTTGCTAGTTCAATGATGTAATGTTCTGGTCATATTTCCCCGGGAGGAGTCAATTTTGAGATACTATATAGAATGCTTAATTCATTGACCTTAATTTTCTTGCAACTGTGTAGGTTCATCTAAGAATTATATGAAAGACTAAATCTTGGAGATGCTGCAAGTGTATCATGCTGTCATTCCAAGGATGATCCGAAAGCATGACCACTGCCAACTTGTGAAGACATTCCCCAAACAACTAAGCTCTTAGTAGCATACAAGCCTACATTGAGCAAGAGTTGGTTGTTGTGGGAGAATGCTTCACTCTTGTTCTTCGTCTGGCTATGGTTCACTCTATAGCATCTGAAGCTACCATGAACACAGATGATAGAACCTATAATGTCCAGTTGTAATTCTATTGGATCCAAAGATTTGTTATATTGTAATCTTTCTTTACTATTGTTCAAATTCTACTTAATGCAATTGTGTGTTACTGAAAGCTCGTGTGATGTTTAGTGTGTCAGGTCGATACTGAAGCTACTCAGTTCTCGTACGATCTGTTGTAACATTTCTTGTAGCAAATAATTTTTTCTCAAGGAAGCAAAAGATCTTCCTCATCTCATTAATTAAGTAAAATATAACTGTCTACTCCCTCCTTTTCCGTTGATTGTCAATTTAACTAACGCAGTACAAGTTATATATATGAATATATCACAAAATTATATCATTACAAACTTCAAACGATATATTTTCTAATTGTTAAATATTTTTAATCTAATCGTTAAATATTTTTTGTTTACAACTCATGTTATGTTGGTCAAATTGAAAACCTAGGGATATGCAACTGAAAAGGAATCTAGTTCATCTTAGAAGAAAAACTTCACAAATTTGTTTGTTACACCACCTCTCGTCTGACACCATGTTGATGTTGGGTGTTCCTCCCCTTGGCAGTATTTCCCTGCCTATATCCAACTCAAGGCTGACTCAAGAGTGATCAAGTATCACTGCCCGACCTTGGTGTGGTTTTCTCGTTGGTGCTGGTGGTTAGGTTTCGCAACCTGGAACTTGTTATGAGCTAGGGTTATGGCATCGACGTCCCCAAGTTATGTGAAAGTGAATCAGCCAGAGCTGGAGTCAATGATGAAAGGGCTTGAGCTTGAAGAGGAGGATCTTGACGATGTGGTCTTTCAACAGAAAACAAATGTGCCAACGGAGGCGATCCTCTGGATGTCGATTGCTCGTGTTGACTTGTTCTGAGCTAGGATTATGGCGGAGGCGTCCCCAAGTTATGCGAAAGCGGATGAGCTAGAGTCAAAGTCAATGATGAAGGAGCTTGGGCTTGAAGAGGAGGATCTTGACGATGTGGTCGTTCAACATGATACAAATGTGCCAATGAAGGCAATCCTCTAGATGTCGATTGCTCGTGTTAACACTGATTGTGAATACAACAAGTTTTGGATCTAATTCTATAAAACAGGTGATCTGCTCGGGATCCTGCCTAGGAGGCAAAGATCAGATCTTTGGATGAAAATCTATACAATATGCAATTTTCTTGCCTTGCTGATTGGGAAAAGGCCATGAAAGATGGACCTTGGACCCATAGGGTATTTTTTGCTGTCCTTGCTCCATATGATGGCTTTACTAAACCATATTTAATCTAGCTGCACAACTTTGAGATCTAGATGCAAATCCGCGATCTCTCGGATGGTTATGCATGTATGGTGAAATCCTTGTCCAAGAAAGTTCGTGAGTTCATAAGTACCAAGCAAGCTTCATATGACTTCTCCGGGAATTTTTTAAGCCATTGAAGAATGTCGTCTTGGTCGTCGTGGCGGTAAACATCAACTCCTTTGCATCAAGTATGAACGTTTGGCATATTGGTGCTCGCTGTGTGGTATGTGCTAGGACAAGTGTACAAATAAAATGTCGATGGTGTTCATCCCCAAGTGCCCACGTTGGTGGTCGCAATGGAGTATGTGGTCATCTCGAGGTAGAGGACAAAGCAGGGGGTCTGGTCATGGCAGGAGCGGTCGAGGTAGAGGTTCACCTGATTTCATGGGTAGTTCCCAATACGATGAATTTGAAAATGATGGCCATCATATGCAAAGGCACAAAGAAGAGCTAGATGAGGAAGATATCAAGCGTAGGCTTACAATATTAAAGCATAAAAAACTTGATGTTGTTGTCGCTATCGGCTACCGGTCAGGTTGTTCCCCCGACAGGCGTCAACAATGATGCGCAGAACATGGTTGTGCATCCAGAACAACAACCTGGACTTTCTCGCCTTAGCGTTCTAGGACACGAGCATGATAATTCCGATGATGATATGCACGACATAGATTACAAGGGAAAGAGGGATCTGTTGGCATTGTCAGATCTAGCATCGAGGAATGTTGGTAACCTAGTGTAACAATTTTACATTTGCTAATTGGGAATGCATCTGTCACAACTCTTAGTCCACCCCTAAGAACCCAAAGGGGTCTACGAATGATGGTGATGATAATATTAGTGAAGTGGGAAACTCGAAATCAATGGGCTCCAGGGTGGAGTCCCGCTAGGAGCAATGGATCTTATAAGCTAGACCACCGGGTGGGGGAGAGGGGGGGGGGACTCTCGGATAGTTCATGACTTGGCATCATTAATTGAGTTGCATGCCCGCTTGTTTGCATACCATTGCGAGAAAAGGCAAAAATAAACAAAGAAGATAAAGAGGATTAGGGACATCTCGATCTCCTTAGACTCGAAGGTGTTGATAACAATGGTTTGAGTGACGGTTTTGCATTGTATTTTGACACGAGGATTCCCAGCTTGATATTCTTGGGAAGATGATCATTAAAGTGATGCTATGGTACATACAAATGATGGTGGTGCTTAGTGGAGGCGAACATGTGTGTATAGTGAACTTAGACTTGAGAACTGTCATGTTATGTGGGTTAAACTCAGAGGTTCAAAAATTATTTTAGACCCACCTTGGTTTGTTGTTACTGATTTCAATGAGGCTCTGTCGGGCTTCGAGCATTTTTTGGTTAACCCCCGTCGAGAAGCTCAGATGGTCGCTTTTCATGGCACTCTAGAAATGTGTGAATTTGTCGACTTGGGGTTCTCTGATGCCCTATGTACATATGATAATATGAGACGAGGGACAACAAATGTAAGGGTTTGCTTGGATAGGACTATAGCTGATGAGGTCACCTACTACAGGTCGAGTCAAGGGCCCATCATATGGGGCCCACCTAGGGCTCACACGATGATTAGTAGGTCTTCGAACCATACAAACACTCGGATGCGAACATCAGGAGGTCCACTCGGACACCTCGACGACGCTCGGACAACCACCCGTCACTCGGTTGATCATCACCACTCAGACTAGAGAGATAAAGGGACGGCATGGAAGCTGCAACGGTCGGGGAATCCTAATTCATCCTTAAGTAGAGTCAAGGCTATCGTTACCTGTAACTGCTGTAGTTGAGGCTCTTTACACACCTGTAACTGACACAATCAATGTCATTAAGTGCCTTAGCGACGTGGAGGACATGGGGCTCTAGCGCACTCTATATAAGCTGCACTCCACCTCCTGAGCTAGGGTTAAGCTATCTTTGTAACCATACCCACCAAGAAAAACTAAGCCTTAGGGAACGAGACATAGGGCTGTTACCTCCGCCGGGAGGGGCCTGAAGTCGTTAAACATTGAGTGTTACACCTGCGCCGTAGCTAGGCTCTACCCCTCTTTCGTACCCCTAGTACTCATTGTTAGGATTGTAACCCTGACAATAGCTACTAATGTATGTCATAATCTTTATGATCATTCTTTAGTCCAACACTGGGCCTCCCCATGCTCGAACCATGTCCTGTGGTGATTAGGGGTGCCGCTGATATATATGATGCGGGTGGTAGTTGGTGCCGCTAGTACGAGGTACTTTGGGAGAGAGACACTACTCTCCCGAAAGTTATTAAAGTTGCAAGGGATTCTTTTGGCACCTTTGAAAACTTAGGTTAAAAGCGTCGATACGGTCAACTAGAGGGGGTGTGGATAGAAGACTACAAATTTTAAGCTTGACAATTTTAGGGATAAGCAGATAACTAAGGTTTACTAGAAATGCCACTAGGTGAACACAACCTATATGGCAAGCAAACTTAAAGCAAGGTATGGTAGGCAACAATCTAGATAGCAAGCCAACAAACATACAAAGTAGAGTAAAGTGTGGGGAAGGATTAACCACAAGTGAGTCGATGACGTGGATTATTCCTGAAGTTCACAGTTCCTTGGGGAAGTGTGATATCTACTACGCAACTCTATTCTTGTAGACTCGTGTTGGGCCTCCAAGCGCTGAGTTTTGTAGGACAGTAGCAATTTTCCCTCAAGTGGATGACCTAAGGTTTACCAATCTGTGGGACGCATAGGATGAAGATGGTCGCTCTGAAATAACCCTGCAACCAAATAACAAAGAGTCTCTTGTGTCCCCAACACACCAAATACAATGATAAATTGTATAGGTGCACTAGTTCGGCGAAGAGATGGTGATACAAGTGTAGTAATGATAGTAGATATTGATTTTTGTAATAGGAACAATAAAAAACAGCAAGGTAGCAAGTAACAAAAGTGAGCACAAACGGCATTGCAATGCTTGAAAACAAGGCCTAGGGTTCATACTTTCACTAGTGCAATCTCTCAACAATGCTAACATAGTTGAATCATATAACAACCCCTCAACGTGTGAAGAAGAATCACTCCAAAGTTCTTATCTAGCGGAGAACATAAGATGAAATTGTTTGTAGGGTACGAAACCACCTTAAAGTTACTTTTTCGATCGATCTATTGAGCTATCCCTATAAGTGTCACAAACAGCCCTAGAGTTCGTACTAAAATAGCACCATATGATATACATCAACCAATTCTAATGTCACCTAGGTACTCCAATGTCACCACAAGTATTCGTGAGTTGATTATACGATATGCATCAAACAACTTCAGATTCATAATATTCAATCCAACACAAAGAACTTCAAAGAGTGCCCCAAGATTTCTACCGGAGAAACAAAGAAAAAAATGTGCATCAACCCCTATGCATAGATTACCCCAATGTCACCTCGGGAATCCACGAGTTGAGTGCCAAAACATACATCAAGTGAATCAATATGATACCCCATTGTCACCATGGGTATTCATACACAAGACATACATCAAGTGTTCTCAAATCCATAAAAATATTCAATCTGATAATAATGAAACATCAAAGTTAAAAACTCAATTCATAACAACAAGATAGAGAGGGACAAACACCATAAGAACCAACTATATTAACAAAGCTCGCGGTACATCAAGACCATGCCAAATCAAGAACTCGAGAGAGAGAGAGATATAACACGTAGCTACTAGTACAAACCCTCAGCCCCGAGGGTGGACTACTCCCTCCTCATCATGGTGGCTGCCGGGATGATGGCCTTCAGTGATGATTTCCCCCTCCGGCAGGGTGTCCGAACAGGCTCCCGATTGAGTTTTCGTGGATATAGAGGCCTGAGGTGGCGGAACTTCTCATCCAGGGTTATTTCTATTTTTTTGTATTTATAGGATTTTTTGGCGTCGGTCCCACACTAGGATGGGCCTCAGGGAGCCCACCACCCACCAGCGCACCATTACCCCCCCAGGCATGCCCTGGTGGATGGTGGTGCTTGTGACTCTTCTAGCCTTCCCACGAAGCTTCTAGTGTCTCCTTTCTTCCAAAAAAATCATCAAAAAGTTTCATTGCATTTGGAGAACTTTGATTTCTGCACAAAAAACTCCACCACGGTAGTTCTGCTGAAAACAACGTCAATCCACGTTAGTTCCCTTTAAATCATATAAAATTGCACCCAAACCATATAAAATTATTGTAAACATGGCATGAATACTTCATAAATTATAGACACATTGGAGACGTATCAGCATACCCAAGCTTAATTCTTGCTCGTCCTCAAGTAGGTGAATGATAAAAGAAATAATTGATGAAGTGTGAATGCTAGTATAGTGTATAAGTTTGATCAATGATAATTTAAATCACTTTTCCTAGCATCATAACAACAACTCTTTCTCATAAAACTCAACATGATAAAGTAGCAATCAATTCACATGTTATGCTTCAAACAATGCATTCTCTTGAAACTTAACAACCTATGTTCTTAGTCACCAAACAATTGAAATTCAACTTATTCAACAAAGTCTAAGTAAGAGCATCACATACTCAATTATCATATAGTCTTCTATGATTGCTAGTACTCAAAGCATATTTTTAGAACAAATGGCATCCATCGATCACAGAGAAAGATAGGGGCTTAATGTTACGCCTCCCAACTCATTTATCATAGAGATAATTGTCAATAATAATAATTCATGATCAAATATATTTGGCTGGCCATATGTGCCTAGATGTTTCTGTTGGGGAACGTAGCAATAATTCAAAATTTTCCTATGTGTCACCAAGATCAATCAAGGAGATGCTAGCAACGAGAGAGAGGGAGTGCATCTTCATACCCTTGAAGATCGCTAAGCGGAAGCGTTACAAGAACGCGGTTGATGGAGTCGTACTCGCGGCGATTCAAATCGCGGAAGATCCGATCTAGCGCCGAACGGACGGTGCCTCCGCATTCAACACACGTACAGCCCGGGGACGTCTCCTCCTTCTTGATCCAGCAAGGGGAGAGGAGAAGTTGAGGGAGAACTCCAGCAACACGACGGTATGGTGGCAATGGAGCTCGTGGTTCTCCGGCAGAGCTTCGCTAAGCACTACGGAGGAGGAGGAGGTGTATGAGGAGGGAGGGCTGCGCCACGGAAGAGGTGCGGCTGCCCTCCCACCCCTCCACTATATATAGGGGCAAGGGGAGAGGGGGAGGCGCCCTAGGGTTTCCCCTAGGGGGCGGCGGCCAAGCAGATTGGATCTCCCTAGGGAAAATCCTAGGGAGACTTGCCCCCCAAGCCAAGCAGGTGGAGGCTTGCCTCCCAAGCCAGGTGGAGGCGCCCCACCTCCCCAAGTAACGTGGGAAAGGGTGTGGGGGGCGCACCACCCCTTAGTGGGCTGGTTTGCCTCTTCCCCTTTGGCCCATGAGGCCCTCCAACACTTGCCGGGGCTCCCGAAACACCTTTCGGTCATGCTGGCCATAGCCTCGTACCCCCGGAACACTTCCGGACTCCAATACCCTTCGTACAATATATTGATCTTCACCGCCGGACCATTCCGTAACTCCTCGTCATGTCTGGGATCTCATCCGGGACTCCAAACAACCTTTGGTAACCACATACTATTTCCCATAACAACTCTAGCGTCACCGAACCTTAAGTGTGTAGACCCTACGGGTTCGGGAACCATGCAAACATGACCAGGACACCTCTCCGGCCAATAACCAATAGCGGGATCTGGATACCCATATTGGCTCCCACATGTTCCACGATGATCTCATCGGATGAACCACGATGTCGGGGATTCAATCAATCCCGTATGCAATTCCCTTTGTCAATCGGTATGTTACTTGCCCGAGATTCGATCATCGGTATCCCAATACCTCGTTCAATCTCATTACTGGCAAGTCACTTTACTCGTTCCGTAATGCATGATCCCGTGACTAACTACTTAGTCACATTGAGCTCATTATGATGATGCATTACCGAGTGGGCCCAGAGATACCTCTCCGTCATAGGGAGTGACAAATCCCAGTCTCGATTCGTGCCAACCCAACAGACACTTTCGGAGATACCTGTAGTGCACCTTTATAGCCACCCAGTTACGTTGTGACGTTTGGTACACCCAAAGCACTCCTACGGTATCCGGGAGTTGCACGATCTCATGGTCTAAGGAAAAGATACTTGACATTAGAAAAGCTCTAGCAAAACAAACTACACGATCTTGTGCTACGCTTAGGATTGGGTCTTGTCCATCACATCATTCTCCTAATGATGTGATCCCGTTATTAATGACATCCAATGTCCATGGTCAGGAAACCATAACCATCTATTGATCAACGAGCTAGTCAACTAGAGGCTTACTAGGGACATGTTGTGGTCTATGTATTCACACATGTATTACGGTTTCCAGTTAATACAATTATAGCATGAACAATAGACAATTATCATGAACAAGGAAATACAATAATAACCATTTTATTATTGCCTATAGGGCATATTTCCAACAGTCTCCCACTTGCACTAGAGTCAATAATCTAGTTCACATCACGATTGTAATGAATCCAACACCCATGGGGTTTGTTCATATCTCGCTTGTGAGAGAGGTTATTAGTCAACGGGTCTGAACCTTTCAGATCCGTGTGTGCTTTACAAATCTCTATGTCACCTTGTAGATGCAGCTACCACGCGCTACTTGGAGCTATTCCAAATAACTGCTCTACTATACGAATCCGGTTTACTACTCAGTCATCCGGATTAGTGTCAAAGTTTGCATCGACGTAACCCTTTACGACGAACTCTTTTACCACCTCCATAATCGAGAAAATTCCTTAGTCCACTAGATACTAAGGATAAGTTTGACCGCTGTCATGTGATGCATTGCTGGATCACTCTTGTACCCCTTGACTGACTCATGGCAAGGCACACTTCAGGTGCGGTACACAGCATAGCATACTGTAGAGCCTACATCTAAAGCATAGGGGACAACCCTCGTCCTTTCTCTCTCTTCTGCCGTGGTCATGTCTTGAGTTTTACTCAATACTCACACCTTGTAACACAACCAAGAACTCCTTCTTTGCTGATCTATTTTGAACTCCTTCAAAATCTTGTCACGGTATGTATTCATTTGAAAGTACTATTAAGCGTTTTTGATCTATCCTTATAGATCTTGATGCTCAATGTTCAAGTAGCTTAATCCAGGTTTTCCATTGAAAAACACTTTTCAAATAACCCTGTATGTTTTCCAGAAATTCTACATCATTTCTGATCAACAATATGTCAACAACATATACTCATCAGAAATTCTATAGTGCTCCCACTCACTTCTTTGGAAATACAAGTTTCTCATAAACTTTGTAAAAACCCAAAATCTTTGATCATCTCATCAAAGCGTACATTCCAACTCCGAGATGCTTACTCCAATCCTTAGAAGGATTGCTGGAGCTTTGCATACTTGTTAGCATCTTTCAGGATTGACAAAACCTTCTGGTTGTATCACATACAACCTTTCCTCAAGAAAATCGTCGAGGAAACAATGTTTTGACATCCTATCTGCAAGATTTCATAAATCATGCAGTAACTGCTAATATAATTCCAACAGACTCTTAGCATCGCTACGAGTGAGAAAGTCTCATCGCAGTCAACTCCTTGAACTTGCCGGAGAACATCTTAACGACAAGTCGAGCTTTCTTAATGGTGACATTTACCATTATTGTCTGTCTTCCTTTTAAAATCCATCTGCACCCAACAGCCTTACGACCATCAAGTAGTTCTTCCAAAGTCTGCACTTTGTTTTTATACATGGATCCTCTCTCGGATTTTATGGGCTCGAGCCATTCGTCGGAATCCGGGCCCATCATCGCTTCTCCATAGCTCTTAGGTTCATTGTTGTCTAGCAACATGACTTCCAAGACAGGATTACGTACCACTCTGAAGTAGCATGCATCCTTGTCGTCCTACGAGGTTTGGTAGTGACTTGATCCAAAGTTTCATGATCACTATCATAAGCTTCCACTTCAATTGGTGTAGGTGCCACAGGAACAACTTCCTGTGCCCTGCTACACACTAGTTGAAGTCATGGTTCAATAACCTCATCAAGTCTTCACCATCCTCCCACTCAATTCTTTCGAGAGAAACTTTTCCTCGAGAAAGGACCTGTTTCTAGAAACAATCACTTTGCTTCCGGATCTGAAATAGGAGGTATACCCAACTGTTTTGGGTATTCTATGAAGATGCATTTATCCGCTCTGGGTTCGAGCTTATCAGCCTGAAACTTTTCCACATAAGCGTCGCAGCCCCAAACTTTTAAGAAACGACAGCTTAGGTTTCTCTAAACCACAGTTCATACGGTGTTGTCTCAACGGAATTGCGTGGTGCCCTATTTAAAGTGAATGCGGTTGTCTCTAATGCCTAACCCATAAACGATAGTGTAATTCGATAAGAGACATCATGGTATGCACCATATCCAATAGGGTGCAGTTATGATGTTCGGACACACCATCACACTATGGTGTTCCAGGCGGTATTAGTCGTGAAACAATTTCCACAATTTCTTAATTGTGTGCCAAACTCGTAACTCAGATATTCATCTCTATGATCATATCACAGACATTTTATCCTCTTGTCACGACGATCTTCAACTTCACTCTAAAATTACTTGAACCTTTCAATAATTCGGACTTGTGTTTCATCAAGTAAATATACTCAGCATCTACTCAAATCATCTGTGAAGCAAGAACATAACGATATCCACTGCATGCCTCAACACTCATTGGACTGCACACATCAAAATGTATTACTTCCAACAAGTTGCTTTCTTGTTCCATCTTACTGAAAACGAGGCCTTTCAGTCATCTTGCCCATGTGGTATGATTTGCATGTCTCAAGTGATTCAAAATCAAGTGAGTCCAAACGATCCATCTGTATGGACTTTCTTCATGCATATATACTAATAGACATGGTTCGCATGTCTCAATCTTTTCAAAAACGAGTGAGTCCAAAGATCCATCAACATGGAGCTTCTTCATGCGTTTTATACCAATATGACTAAAGTGGCAGTGCCACAAGTATGTGGTACTATCATTACTATCTTATATCTTTTGGCATGAACATGTGTATCACTACGATCGAGATTCAATAAACCATTCATTTTAGGTGCAAGACCATTGAAGGTATTATTCAAATAGACAGAGTAACCATTATTCTCCTTAAATGAATAACCGTATTGCGATAAACATAATCCAATCATGTCTATGCTCAACGCAAACACCAAATAACAATTATTTAGGTTTAACACCAATCTCGATGGTAGAGGGAGCATGCGATGCTTGATCACATCAACCTTGGAAACACTTCCAACACATATCGTCATCTCACCTTTAGCTAGTCTCCGTTTATTCCGTAGCCTTTTATTTCAAGTTACCAACACTTAGCAACCGAACTGGTATCTAATACCCTGGTGCTACTAGGAGTACTAGTAAAGTACACATTAATATAATGTATATCCAATATACTTCTGTCGACCTTGCCTACCTTCTCATCTACCAAGTATCTAGGGTAGTTCTGCTTCAGTGACCGTTCCCCTCATTACAGAAGCACTTAGTCTCGGGTTTGGGTTCAACCTTGGGTTTCTTCACTAGAGCAGCAACTGATTTGCCGTTTCATGAAGTATCCCTTCTTTCCCTTGCCCTTCTTGAAACTAGTGGTTTTACTAACCATCAACAATTGATGCTCCTACTTGATTTCTACTTTCGTGGTGTCAAACATCGCGAATTGCTCAAGGATCATCATATCTATCCCTGATTTGTTATAGTTCATCACGAAGCTCTAGTAGCTTGGTGGCAGTGACTTTGGAGAACCATCACTATCTCATCTGGAAGATTAACTCCACTCTATTCAAGCGATTGTAGTACTCAGACAATCTGAGCACATGCTCAACGGTTGAGCTTTTCTCCCTTAGTTTGCAGGCTTAAGAAACTTGTCAGAGGTCTCATACCTCTTGACGTGGGCACTAGTCTGAAATCCCAATTTCAGTCTTTGGAACATCTCATATTATCTGCGACGTTTCAAAAAACGTCTTTGGTGCCACAATTTTAAACCGTTAGCATTACGCACTGAACTATCACGTAGTCATCAAAACGTTTATGTCAGATGTTCGCAACATCCACAAATGACGCTCGAGGTTCACACACCGAGCGGTGCATTAAGGACATAAGCCTTCTGTGCAGCAATGAGGACAATCCTCAGTATACGGACCCAGTCCGCATAATTGCTACTGTCAACTTTCAACTAAATTTTCTCTAGGAACATATCTTAAACAGTAGAACTAAAGCGTAAGCTATGACATAATTTGCAAAGACCTTTTGACTATGTTCACGATAATTAAGTTCATCTAATTATTTAATGAACTCCCACTTAGATAGACATCCCTCTAGTCATCTAAGTGATACATGATCCGAATCGACTAGACCGTGTCCGATCATCACGTGAGACGGACTAGTCATCAACGGTGAACATCTCCATGTTGATCGTATCTACTATACGACTCATGTTCGACCTTTCGGTCTCTTGTGTTCCGAGGCCATGTCTGTACATGCTAGGCTCGTCAAGTCAACCTAAGTGTTTCGCATGTGTAAATCTGGCTTACACCTGTTGTATGCGAACGTTAGAATCTATCACACACGATCATTACGTGGTGCTTCGAAACAATGAACCTTCGCAACGGTGCACAGTTAGGGGGAACATGTCTCTTGAAATTTTAGTGAGGGATCATCTTATTTATGCTACCGTCGTTCTAAGAAAATAAGATGTAAACATGACAAACATCACATGCAAATCATAAAGTGACATGATATGGCCAATATCATCTTGCGCCTTTGATCTCCATCTTCGAGGCGCGGCATGATCACCTTCGTCACCGGCATGACACCATGATCTCCATCATCATGATCTCCATCATCATGATCTCCATCATCGTGTCTTCATGAAGTTGTCTCGCCAACTATTACTTCTACTACTATGGCTAACGGTTAGCAATAAAGTAAAGTAATTACATGGCGTTTTCATTGACACGCAGGTCATACAATAAATCAAGACAACTCCTATGGCTCCTGCCAGTTGTCATACTCATCGACATGCAAGTCGTGATTCCTATTACAAGAACATGATCAATCTCATACATCACATATATAATTCATCACATCCTTTTGGCCATATCACATCACATAGCATACCCTGCAAAAACAAGTTAGACGTCCTCTAATTGTTGTTGCATGTTTTACGTGGCTGCTATGGGTTTCTAGCAAGAACGTTTCTTACCTACACAAAAGCCACAACGGTGATATGCCAATTGCTATTTACCCTTCATAAGGACCCTCTTCATCGAATCCGATCCGACTAAAGTGGGAGAGACAGACACCCACTAGCCACCTTATGCATCAAGTGCATGTTAGTCGGTGGAACCTATCTCACGTAAGTGTACGTGTAAGGTCGGTCCGGGCCGCTTCATCCCACAATGCCGCCGAATCAAGATAAGACTAGTAACGGTAAGCAAATTGAACAAATCATCGCCCACAACTACTTTGTGTTCTACTCGTGCATAGAATCTACGCATAGACCTAGCTCATGATGCCACTGTTGGGGAACGTAGCAATAATTCAAAATTTTCCTACGTGTCACCAAGATCAATCAAGGAGATGCTAGCAACGAGAGAGAGGGAGTGCATCTTCATACCCTTGAAGATCGCTAAGCGGAAGCGTTACAAGAACGCGGTTGATGGAGTCGTACTCGCGGCGATTCAAATCGCGGAAGATCCGATCTAGCGCCGAACGGACGGTGCCTCCGCATTCAACACACGTACAGCCCGGGGACGTCTCCTCCTTCTTGATCCAGCAAGGGGAGAGGAGAAGTTGAGGGAGAACTCCAGCAGCACGACGGTATGGTGGCAATGGAGCTCGTGGTTCTCCGGCAGAGCTTCGCTAAGCACTACGGAGGAGGAGGAGGTGTATGAGGAGGGAGGGCTGCGCCACGGAAGAGGTGCGGCTGCCCTCCCACCCCTCCACTATATATAGGGGCAAGGGGAGAGGGGGAGGCGCCCTAGGGTTTCCCCTAGGGGGCGGCGGCCAAGCAGATTGGATCTCCCTAGGGAAAATCCTAGGGAGACTTGCCCCCCAAGCCAAGCAGGTGGAGGCTTGCCTCCCAAGCCAGGTGGAGGCGCCCCACCTCCCCAAGTAACGTGGGAAAGGGTGTGGGGGGCGCACCACCCCTTAGTGGGCTGGTTTGCCCCTTCCCCTTTGGCCCATGAGGCCCTCCAACACTTGCCGGGGCTCCCGAAACACCTTTCGGTCATGCCGGCCATAGCCTGTACCCCCGGAACACTTCCGGACTCCAATACCCTTCGTCCAATATATCGATCTTCACCGCCGGACCATTCCGGAACTCCTCGTCATGTCTGGGATCTCATCCGGGACTCCGAACAACCTTCGGTAACCACATACTATTTCCCATAACAACTCTAGCATCACCGAACCTTAAGTGTGTAGACCCTACGGGTTCGGGAACCATGCAGACATGACCAGGACACCTCTCCGGCCAATAACCAATAGCGGGATCTGGATACCCATATTGGCTCCCACATGTTCCACGATGATCTCATCGGATGAACCACGATGTCGGGGATTCAATCAATCCCGTATGCAATTCCCTTTGTCAATCGGTATGTTACTTGCCCGAGATTCGATCATCGGTATCCCAATACCTCGTTCAATCTCGTTACTGGCAAGTCACTTTACTCGTTCCGTAATGCATGATCCCGTGACTAACTACTTAGTCACATTGAGCTCATTATGATGATGCATTACCGAGTGGGCCCAGAGATACCTCTCCGTCATAGGGAGTGACAAATCCCAGTCTCGATTCGTGCCAACCCAACAGACACTTTCGGAGATACCTGTAGTGCACCTTTATAGCCACCCAGTTACGTTGTGACGTTTGGTACACCCAAAGCACTCCTACGGTATCCGGGAGTTGCACGATCTCATGGTCTAAGGAAAAGATACTTGACATTAGAAAAGCTCTAGCAAAACAAACTACACGATCTTGTGCTACGCTTAGGATTGGGTCTTGTCCATCACATCATTCTCCTAATGATGTGATCCCGTTATCAATGACATCCAATGTCCATGGTCAGGAAACCATAACCATCTATTGATCAACGAGCTAGTCAACTAGAGGCTTACTAGGGACATGTTGTGGTCTATGTATTCACACATGTATTACGGTTTCCAGTTAATACAATTATAGCATGAACAATAGACAATTATCATGAACAAGGAAATACAATAATAACCATTTTATTATTGCCTCTAGGGCATATTTCCAACAGTTTCCCCACCACATAATGCTTGCCAACTAGAGAATAACTGAGGTTGAAATGAGAATGACAACTTGTTGACTCTTGCATAAAAGTAAATACATAAAGTAAAAGATCGGCCCTTCGCAGAGGGAAGCAGAGGTTGTCATGCGCTTTTTATTTTTGGATGCGCAAGCTCTTAATGCAAAGGAACGTCACGTTATATTGCCCCTTGTGATAGCAACCTTTATTATGCAGTCCATCGCTTTTCTTCCTTTACCATCACAAGTTCATACAACGCTTATTTTCCCTTGCACTAAAAGATCATACATATTTAGGAGCAATTGTTATTGCTTTTTGCACCGATGACAACTTACTTGAAGGATCTTATTCAATCCATAGGTAGATATTGTTGGGATATAACCCCATGGTGTGACCCGCCCAAGAGGGGCTGGGTTACACTGTTGGTGACTCAAGAATAAAAGGCTTAAGATGGGCTTGAGGAGACATGGAGACTAGAGGCGGCTTAAGAGGCGGGCATGTTGAAGGCCCAAGACCCGGAGGTGTGAGCCACCCGATGGTGGATTGCCTGATAAGGCAAGGCGACTTAGAAACCGAGTTGGTCACATTATGTGATCCGACTTGGACTCTTGTAAGCCCAAGGTCTCGACTTGTGTATATAAAGGCGAGACCCTGCAGCGGGTTAACTCAAGAAACAATTGATCGATAGCTAGGTCAAGCGATTCCGCTCCCTTTTAATCGATATTCAAGCAATAGTCAACACTAGCAGGAGTAGGATTTTACCTTGTTGTGAGGGGCCGAACCTAGGTAAACCCTGTGTCCTTTGTCTCGTTCAACCCCTTCAAGCCAACCTACGTTGCGATGGCTCCACACCTAAGTCCTTTCACAGGGGCATCCGCCATGACAAAACCACGACAGTTGGCGCCCACCATGGGGCCTGAGCACGATGGTTTCGATTTCTTAAAGGGCTCCTTCCCAGGTATCAAAGAGTACGCCGTTGGCAGGATGACCAAGAGCCGCCGCGGCAAGCTCTACATCAACGACGCTGGCTGGGGCCCCGAGGCCGACTCAGTCGAGTACGGGTACCGGGTCTCCTTTGGCGGAATACATGTCTTCATTGCCAAGATCGGCAAATCTGAGCCTGAGCCAGACATCTGCACCAACATCGTCGAGCCGGCTCGGCGTGCACGACCCGCCAGGGATCAACTCGGCCGGAAGCGTGTCTTTGTCGGGTGTGCGCATGGCACGGACCTTGCGGAGAATTCTGTGTCTGGAGGAGAGACTCTCGTCTACTCAGGTGATGAGTCCTCGACTGGAGAAACCGAGTCAATCTATCAGCTTCAAGACGACGGGCTTGGGGGCTATTCCGATGGTGAAAGTATTCCAGACCCTTATGAGCCGTCGAGGAGGGCTGCTATCTTTATGGCTGGTACGCAACCGGTTCTAAACTCGTCAACAGCTGCTGCTATGACATCTGGCTCAACTGCTGCCGCAACAGCTGGGGCGAGTGGCTTAGTTCAGCTACCGACTCAAGTTTTATCTGAACTCTTGGGCACTTTGACAACTCTGTTAGCTACAGAGGTTACTCCGGCGAATCAAGCACACCATAATGCAGAAGTTGCAAAGGCGCGAGATGAGGTGGCGAAGGCCCAGGAGGTTCTTAATGCAGAGAATGCCAGGATGGCAACGGAGCGAGCCTTGATGGATGCCGAGTCACAGCGGATATGGGCAGAAGCTTTTTGCCTGACTCTGGATCCGAACGCGTCCAATGCTGTACTTCGAAGGGAGCACCAGAGCCGCCTGCCTTTGCAGTATGAGGGACGAAACCTATTTAACACACCTGGGGCAGGAACAAGTAACCTGCCTGGTGCAACCCGGGCTGCTGAGGCGCCAGGGACCGGGGCGGTGGCACATCCTCATTTGCCGGACCCACCTCGTAGGGATCAGACCCCGCCTCAACGTGTTTTTTCCAACACCCTCTGGCCATTATTCTAACCCGCTGGATAATATGATAGCAGCAGCAACACGGCTGGCGGCTATCTCGATCGAGGGCGAGTCTTTGGCTGTAGTGGAGACCCAGAACACTGTGGAGCTTCTTCCGATGGTTGTGATACAACAGGCGGCTTATTCATACAGTCGTGAGCGTGTTCATTCACCCCCCCGCCCAAGTCGAAGCTGCAGCCAGCGTATTGAGTCACCATCAGTTTTCAGCAGCGAACGGTGTCGTAACCTGCCTCGCAATGATGACCCGCCCCATGGGCATAACCAGCCCCGTGGTGATAATCTACTGAACAATGCCCAGGCACTTGTAGATCAGGCTAGAGCCCGTTGTGAGACAGAATTGGCGGCTCAATTGGGGGCTCATTAGTAGTTTCCAGTGAACCCTTCGACATCCGTTGAAGCTGGGACGACGTCCAGGACAGTTGGTGTGCCATGTCTGGTACCGACTCTACATAATGAACGTCTACCCAAGGATTTTAAGGGTGCTCGTAAGGTGCCTAATTATACAGCTGATCTACCCCCCGAGGCTTGGTTTGAGAGCTATGAATTGGCCATGGAGATACTGGATGTTAATGATGTTGTATGTGCCAAGTACTTCACCATGATGCTAGATGGGCCGGCTCAAACCTGGTTAAAAGGATTACCTGCCAATTCCATCAATTCATGGGTTGAGTTGAAAGCACGCTTCATTCAGAATTTCAAGGGAATGTGTAAGCAGCCTCTGACAATTATTGATTTGGATAACTGTGTGCAACGGGAGGATGACTCGGCCCACCATTGGGTCCGTCGGGTCTCAGCTATTATCCACTCATCAGATAGCATCGTGGCGGGTTCAGCGGTTCTGGTCTTGGAGAAGAATTGTCATTATAACCCTCTCAAGCAGAAGCTTGGGTGGCTTAAGCGTCATTGTAATGACATGGGGGAGCTTATGGCGGCTCTAATAAGTATGCCGATTCTGATAACACCAAGGACCCTGGATCTGATGATGAGAGGTCCAATAAGGGTAAGAAGAGTAGCAATGGTAAAGGTTAGCAGTAGAATATGGCGACGAACAATGGCAACAACCAAAGTAATGGTGGGAAACGCAGACACCCCAATGGTGGGTCAGATCTTGTGGCTAACACTGGGTATGAGGGCCAGCACCGCAACGGTAATGGTAAGCCGTCCTTTGGTGGAAAAAACTTTAATATTGAGGCAATGTTCAATGAGCCTTGCCCAAAGCACAGTTTGCCTGACAAGCCGGCGAGTCACGCTTGGAAGGATTGTTTCATCATGCGAGAGTACAAGAATTCCAACTTTAATCAGAATCACGGTAACAACCATGGGCTACCCGGCGGGTCAGGATCTGGTGCACAGGGGCCCGACTTTGGTGGAGGCGGCTCTAATTCCGGTTATCAAGGCCAGAACAGTCAAGGTGGATTTCACCAACAGTCTGGTCAGGGCAACTAGCAACAGGGTAATCAGTCAGGATACCAGAGTAATCCAAAGCAGCTCAATGGTGGCCAATACCACCATGTTTTTACCACCAGTATTTGTAAACAAGATCAGAAGGTTCATAAGCGTGCGGTCAACACTATTGAGGGCCGTACCTCAGTACTTGCGATGGTCAGAATTTCCAATCACCTGAAGTCGGGAGGATCACCTGCCCCGGGTTGAAAATCCGTGTCATCTTGCTTTGGTGGTGGCCCCTCAGGTTGGGGGTTATAAATTTACTAAGGTACTTATGGATGGAGGAAGCAGCATCAACATCTTGTACTATGACACCTTTCGCCAGATGAATTTAAACAACAAGGATCTTAAGCCATCTTCCACGGTTTTCCATGGCGTGGTGCCTGGTAAGTCGGTGTATCCTGTTGGAAAGATTGCCTTGGAAGTTTCCTTTGGTAACGATTATGACTACAGAGCAGAGACATTGTGGTTCGAGGTGGTCAAAATCAAGAGCCCATATCATGCCTTCTTTGGGCGGCCGACTTATGCAAAGTTTATGGCCCAACATTGTTATGTTTATTTGTAGCTTAAGATGCCAGGGCGTAAGGGCACAATTACGGTCCATGGTGACCGAAAAATCTCTTTGGAGTGTGAGCAAGGTGATGTGCTTATGCTGAGTCGGCCTGCGACACAGAGGAGCTTAAGTTTTATAAGGACAATGTTGACCCGGCTGATATGACTCCATTGAAGAAGCCCACTACTAAGGAGGACCCTCTGTTGAAGTTTCAGGCTGATGACACTAAACATGTTGATTTTGTCCCTGGTGATTCATCTCAGCAATTCACGGTAGGGCTAATATGGATCCTAAATAGGAAAGCGCGCTCATCGAGTTCATCCGTGAGAATCAGGACATCTTCGCATGGAAACCTTCTGACATGCCGGGTGTATCGAGAGAATTCGCTGAGCACACTCTTAATGTGGATCCTAAGTTTAAGCCCGTTAAGTAGTTCCTTCGTCGTTCCAATGAAGAGCAAGGTAAAGCTATTGGAGAAGAGGTGGCCCAGCTCTTAGCGGCTGGGTTTATCATTGAAGTTTTTCACCCTGAGTGGTTGGCTAACCCGGTGTTGGTACTCAAGAAGAATGACACCTGGCGTATGTGTGTTGATTACATAGATCTTAACAAGGTTTCTCCAGCTGATCCATTTGCTCACCCTCGTATTGACCAGATTATTGACGCTATGGCGGGTTGTGAGAGCTTATGTTTCCTCGAGCTTATTTTGGTTATCATCAGATTAAGATGGCCGTTAAATTCCAAGAGAAGACGACTTTCATCACACCTTTTGAAGCTTTCTGCTATGTTTCTATGCCTTTTGGGCTCAAGAGTTCCCATGCAACTTATCAGCCTTGCGTTCAAAGTTGCTTGCACAGTCAGATTGGATGCAACGTTCATGCTTACGTGGATGATATTGTGGTCAAGTCTCGGAATAAGGAGACTCTTCTTGATGATTTGAAGGAGACTTTTGACAATCTCCGGGTCTATAGAATGATGCTTAATCTGGCCAAGTGTGTCTTTGGTGTGCCTGCAGGTAAACTATTGGGTTTTCTGGTTTCAGAGAGAGGCATTGAAGCTAACCCGGAGAAGATCAAAGACATCACTTCGCTTGCTAAGCCAGCATGTATCAATGATGTCCAGCGTCTGGCAGGTTGTATTGCGGCGTTGAGCCGATTCATAAGTTGCCTGGGAGAGAAGGCAATCCCTTTATATCAGATGATGAAGAAGACATATCATTTTGTCTGGAGTGATGCTGCCAATGAGGCATTTGAGGCGCTCAAGAAACAACTAGTTGAGCCACCCATTCTTGCTGCACCTATTGAAAAAGAACCCTTGCTACTGTATGTGGCAGCTAATAGTAGGGCTGTCAGTGTGGCGATAGTTGTGGAGACCAAAGAGGTGACTAAGGAATACCCTCTGTAGCGGTTGGCTTATTATGTCAGTGAGGTGTTGATTGAGTCCAAGCAACAATATCCACATTGGCAGAAATTGGTGTATGGAGTGTTCATGGCGAGTCGTAAGTTGAAGCATTATTTTCTTGGTCACCCTATTACTGTGGTCACTTCGGCATCCTTGGGGGATATTATTCAGGACCGCGGAGCTACAGGCCGGGTGGCTAAGTGGGCAATTGAACTTGGGCCTCATGGTTTGAAATATGTGCCAAAGACAGCCATCAAATCTTAAGCTTTGGTGGATTTCATAAATGACTGGACCGAGTTGCAGACACCTAAGGAGAAGCCCGACAACACGTATTGGACAATCCACTTTGATGGGTCCAGGCAATTAGAGGGCTCGGGGGCTGGAGTTATTTTGAATTCCCCACGTGGTGAGAAATTTTGTTATGTGCTGCGGCTAATGTTTCCTTGTACTAATAATGCAACTAAGTATGAGGCTCTACTCCATGGCCTTCGTATGGCCAAAGAGATGAATTTAAGCTGGGTCTGGTGTCTGGGCGACTCAATCTTGTGGCTCAACAAGTCTCTGGCAAGTGGGACTCTAAAGACCCGCTAATGCCGGCTTATCGCCAGGCGGTTGATAATATTGCTGGTCATTTTCAAGGTTATCAAGTGGATCACATCGACCGATGAAAGAATGAGGCGGCTGATGCCTTAAGTCGGCTTGGGTCTCAACGTAAGCCGGTGCCTCCTAATGTGTTCCTGGATGTACTACACAATCCCTCTGTCAGGTTGCCGTCCGAAGAAGACCTTGTTGTTCCTGACCCGGAGGCGCAGTTGGTGGCGGCTCTTCATGCTATTCCAGATTGGACTTTGCCTTATCTAGCTTATATGACCCGGGTCGGGTTATCAGAGGATGAAATTCTGGCAAGGCAGATAAGCCGGCGGTCTAAGTCTATGACTATTGTCAACGACGAGTTACACCATTGCAGTGTGATAGGAGTATTCCAACATTGCGTTTCTCCTGAGGAGGGCCGTGAAATCTTACGAGAGATTCATGAGGGCGACTGTGGTCATCATGCCGGGTTAAAATCTTTGGTGGCTAAGGCGTTTCGTCATGGGTTTTATTGGTTGACGGCTCATGCTGATGAAGAAGATATCGTCAGTAAGTGCGATGGATGTCAAAAAATTTCTTGATGAGCTCATGTGCCGACTCAAGAGTTGTGGATGATTCCCATAACTTGTCCATTTGCAGTCTGGGGGCTTGATATGGTTGGACCTTTCAAGATGTCTAAAGATAAGAAGACCCACCTTTTGGTGGCGGTTGACAAATTTACCAAGTGGGTAGAGGCAGAGCCAGTTAGCAAGTGTGATCCAGCAACTGCAGTTCAGTTTGTTAAAAAGCTGATCTTCCGCTTTGGTTACCCTCATAGTATCATCACTGATAATGGCACTAATTTGTCTAAAGGTGCTATGAAGGAGTTCTGTCAAAGAGAACATATTCGTCTTGATGTTTCTTCTGTGGCTCATCCACAGACTAATGGTCAGGCGGAAAGGGCTAACCAGGAGACTTTGAGAGGCATCAAGCCCCGGCTTATGGTTCCTTTGGAACGAATGCTGGGTTGTTGGGTTGAGGAGTTACCTTAAGTACTTTGGAGTATCAATACTACCCCCAACATATCAACAGGCTATACGCCTTTCTTCATGGTCTATGGTGCATAGGCAGTTCTCCCAAGTGATATCCGTCATGACTCGCCCCGAGTGTCGGCTTATGTTGAAACTGATAATGAGATGGCATGACAGAACGCACTTGATGCCTTAGATGAAAAACGTGACCTTGTGGTGGCTCTTTCAGTAATATACCAGGAAGACCTGCGTCACTATCGTAGCCACCGAGTCAAGACTCATGCGTTTCAAGAAGGCGACTTGGTGCTCCGGCTGATTCAAGATCAGACAGATATGCATAAGTTATCCCCACCTTGGGAAGGACCTTTTGTGGTCAGCAATAATCTTAATAATGGCTCGTATTATCTCATTGATCTACGTGAGCACAAGAAGTCACACACATCTGAGCAGGAGACCAACATGCCGTGGAATATTGCTCATCTTCGGCCTTATTATACTTGAGCCACCGGCTCTCCCCATTGTACATACTTATGTCGATGTATATATCTTTTTATGATCAATATAATAAAGACGGAACACCCTGAAAATTCAGGGCCTTTGTCGTTTCATTTCTATGTATCCCAGTCTTTATTAATTGGTCATAAGGTCACTTGGGAGCTTCCAACCCACCGGGTTTAGCTTTCTTACCCTCTTGACCGGCCTGAGTTGCCATATTATGAGTTACACCTGCCTGTTGGCAACTTTCCACTCCACCCGCCGAACTCTTAACAATCAATCTTTTTTAAGACCCTGAACTTGTTAAGGTTAAAACAGCGGCTTGTGTCACGTGAGATCTGGATTACAGTGATCTAGGATAAACTCAACGACTGTGTGGCCTTGAAAGCACAAGGCATGTGAGCCAACTTGTTTGGTCGTGTTTTGGAAAACCGGCCCAACAATTATTTGAGATTTGTTGTATTTTTCTTTTGGTTTCTTTGGATATTTTTTAAGTTTTTTCTTTTGTGCAAATTTTGATTATCCAGGTCATGAGGCTCCGGATTATGTGGCTCATGTTTGAGTATTTTTGGGTTATAGCCTGCCCTGGCTTTGGACTTTAAGTCGCGAGTATATTTTGGTTTGAACAGCCGTGGTCATGAGGCTGCAAGTTTTTGGGTTGTCACCCAAACTAGATATTGATTTTTAAACCACCAACATGATTTGACTCTACATGTATGTTTTAACTATTATATGAGACTACGAGTCTTAGGGTTTGGTAACTCGCCCTGGCTTTAAGTCGCGAGTATGTTTTGGCTTGAATAGCCTTGGTTATAGTCTTTTCAGTAGTCATATATATAAGGCTACATATTTTTGGGTTGTCACCCGCCTTGGCTTTTGACTTTAAGTCGCTGATACGTCTCCAACATATCTATAATTTTTGATTGTTCCATGCTATTATATTATCTGCTTTGGATGTTTAATGGGCTTTACTAAGCACTTTTATATTATTTTTGGGACTAACCTACTAACCCAAGGCCCAGTGCAAATTGCTGTTTTTTCCTATTTCAGTGTTTCGCAGAAAAGGAATATCAAACAGAGTCCAAACGGAATGAAACCTTCGGGAGAGTTATTTTTGGAACAAACGTGATCCAGAGGACTTGGAGTGGACGTCAAGAAATCAACTAGGAGGCCATGAGGCAGGGAGGCGCGCCTGCCCCCCTGGGCGCGCCCCCACCCTCGTGGGCCCCTCTTAGCTCCACCGACCTACTTCTTACTCCTATATATACCCATGTACCCCGAAAACATCCAGGAGCACCACGAAACCCTATTTCCACCGCCGCAACCTTCTGAACCCATGAGGTCCCATCTTGGGGCCATTTCCGGCGCTCCGCCGGAGGGGGAATCGATCACGGAGGGCTTCTACATCAACACCATAGCCTCTCCGATGATGTGTGAGTAGTTTACCTCAGACCTTCGGTCCATAGTTATTATCTAGATGGCTTCTTCTCTCTCTTTGGATTTCAATACAAAGTTCTCCTCGATCTTCTTGGAGATCTATTCGATGTAACACTTTTTGCGGTGTGTTTGTCGAGATCTGATGAATTGTGGGTTTATGATCAAGATTATCTATGAACAATATTTGAATCTCCTCGGAGTTCTTTTATGTATGATGTGTTATCTTCGCAAGTCTCTTTGAATTATCAGTTTGGTTTGGCCTACTAGATTGATCTTTCTTGCAATGGGAGGAATGGTTAGCTTTGGGTTCAATCTTGCGTTGCTCGATCCCAGTGACAGAAGGGGAAACGACACGTATTGTGTCGGGGATATACCCCGCGGTATAACCCGGCCGGAATTATAACCCGGCTGGGACATGGTAAACCGGCAGAGAGTTAAGACAGATGGTTAAGGCAGACAGTTAAATCAGATGGTAAACCGGCAGACAGTCATAACCCGGCAGACAGTCATAACCCGGCAGACAGTCATAACCTGGCAGACAGTCATAACCCAGCAGACAGAGTCGCCCGGGGTTAACAAGCCCGAGACGTTAAGAAGCCCAAGATGTTAAGAAGCCCATGAAGAGAAGTCAAAATAGTTTAAGTCTTAATCCGAGTTGGACTCTACATGTAACCCGCCCCTTCAACTTATATAAGGAGGGGCAGGGCACCCCAAGAAGGAGGAGAAATAAGCTTAGGGCTAGACATAACTAGGAGAGCCGGTTTATGGCAACTCCCTCTTGATGATAATGAGACCTAGCCACAAACAGCATGTAGGGTTTTTACCGGATGATGTTTCCCGGGGCCCGAAGCTCTCTAAACCCTTGTCTTGTGTTGCGTTTCTCGTTGCCGCTCAACCCCTCTCAAGCTACCACATAGATGTATTGGCCTGACGACTAAGTCCTCACACTAGGACATCTGCCGTGACAATTCCACCACAGTTGGCGCCCACCGTGGGGCCCGCGCACGGTGGTGTTAAGTTCTTGGAGGGATCTATCTCAGGATCGAGAGATTTGCGATCGTGTGGATGAAGAAGAGCTGGTGCGAAGAAAAAATAAAATAAAATAATAATCACATGTGATAACCCCGCATAGGACAACCCATACAGAGCCGGGTTGCGCGTTTGTACGCCGGTGCAAAGACACCGAGTCCGACAGGAGTTACAATGCATCCAGGCACCAGCTGTTTCGCCGAGTTGCCGTTTGCTTCTAACGAGGAAATTATATATGATTATTTTTCACAAGTTAGATGGCGATAACTGTTGGACAATCAACAGCAACGCTGCAGCAGCGCACACATCATCGTCCGCGTGGTGACCGAGCTAGTCAATACTAAATTATCAAGTAATAGTACTCATCATGGCAAGCTACAGAGTTTGATCGCCGCTCTCTATGTACGTGCAAAGAAGCTATCAAGTGCTACTAGTACAAGTCGGATCTGAGAAGGAAAAACAGAGGGGGGAGTCAAACCAATCACGACTCGGCCTCTGAGTCGCCACCAAGCTCACCTCCACTGGTCGGGCTGCCGTGGTCATTCTGAGCCATCACTCGCCGCTGCTGTCTCTACGGTTACAACTCGCCGTTTGTCTAAACCGCCACAGCGCCTCTCCCTGCTGGTCTTCATCTGTCTCGCATTGAACCTCCACCGGAGAGCCTCTATCTAGCCTTGAGTCATTGCCGGAGAGCCGACGTTTCACGCCGTGAGCCGCCACGGTCTCGCGCTGGTTAAGCCGCAGTTTCCTCAA
Organism: Triticum aestivum; assembly: GCF_018294505.1. Classification (NCBI taxonomy): domain Eukaryota; kingdom Viridiplantae; phylum Streptophyta; class Magnoliopsida; order Poales; family Poaceae; genus Triticum; species Triticum aestivum. The sequence goes on from NC_057796.1 coordinate 150,839,946, forward strand.
GTCGCTGCGCCGGTTCTCTCCGCTACACGTCCTGCAGGGCCAAGCCGCCTGTCTGCTTTCAAACCGGCCTCTTAAGCCGCTGCTGTACGTTGACTCGCCTCGCGGGCCCTCCTCCGCGCCGGCCGCGATAAATCGGCCATGGCCGCTGGGTCTCCACCGCGGTTGAGCTGCCAGCGCCACTGCACCATGCCTCTCCAACCTGGCGCCGTCGCGGAGGCACCCCTTTAACCCGCCGGAGCACTCTTACTCCACTTACACGGCCACATCTGGAGCGGCCTCCACGACCCGCCCTCACTGCTTTAAACCGGCGCCCCGAGCTGCCACCTCCAAGTCGCCATGGCCGCGCGCCGTTCCGAGCCACAAGCCGCCCCGAACCTGTCTCCGACGCTGGGTCAATGGCCGCTTCGCGCCCATCCGAGCTGCCGCACGCGAGGCACCGCCTCTTCCACCTTTGAGCCGCGACGGCCGTGACTTGTCTTTGGCTGGCCTGAGCCGCTGCACCTGCGAACCGCCTCTGCTGCGCAGGTCTCTCGCGCCACCCGTCCGGGCTGGGTCCACTTCGGCTTCGCCGGCCGCGCCCGTTTAAGCCCGGCTCCGCCGTGACTCGCCCTCGCCAGAGCAGATGGCGAACCGTCTCTGCCAAACCGCCCTATCCTTGTCTTTGCATCAGAGTTGCCTCGGCCGTGTCTGAGTCGCCCTCAATAGCGTGCTTAAGTGGCCGTCTCCGGCCGCCGTCAGTCGCCTTGAACCATCCCAGCCGGTGCGGCCCAGAGCCATCTGAACTCGCCTCAGCCGCCGGCCACTCGACCCGCCATGCCTCGTCCTCCAACGCTTGTGCTTCCTTTGGTCGGTCTCTCCTCCGCTGTGAGCCGCCGAGGCCGTGACCCACATGTGTGCCGCCTCTGATAAACCGCTGCGCCTCAGAACCGCCCCGTTTCTGCCGGGTTGTCGCGTTGATGTGTCAGGCTAAAACTCTATTCTGTTCGCTGGTATCTGTTCTTCACGAGTCAAGGTTTCAGTCCAAGTTTCTTCAGGAGCTAGCTAGCACCTGCCGTTCCCGTTATTCAATTACCCAGAGAAAGTCACATGGAATCTATACTTTAGTCAAATCCCTCATATAGTACAAGCGTCGGATGAGGTCCTGGTACGATGGATTTACTCGATGGTAAAAAAACAAGGGGAACCCATGATGCTTCGCTAAAAGGAAGTCTACGAACGCGACCGACATGTCGTATAGTGCTATTAGTACTAACTCCTATGAGAGTGAGGATTCAGAAGTCATCATCAACTCTGCGGCTGAGTGTTATCTGATGAAAATACCAGGTGATATTTTCCTTATCTGTTTTTTGGTGCATATTTAATTCTTCGAAGAATAGTTACCTTGGTCTATATGTTTTCATGTGCAGGACAATGATTCATTATAAAGGTGGTGCCATGCCGTGCTTATGGAGTATGCGTTAGCATCATCATGCACCGGTGACCGTACCGGCTTGCCGTTGAATAAGTGTGCGCAAACCGCCGCCCGTGCAGCTTGATCTACATCAACTCGCTGGGACTGTGCCTGCGATTGACTCGCCCGTCCGCACCAGTTTATAATGTCGCGCCCGACTCATCTGTCTGCTCCCACGGTTGACCCGCCCGTGATTGATTTCAGCTTCACCGTCGTGATCACCAATTACGGGGTGGATAATTTCTGGCATGACATATCAGGTGAAATCCATCCAGTATATTTTATATTACATATTGCTTTCTTTAAAAGAGCAGTTACTCTGGCTTGCAAGTTCTCCAATGCAGGACAAATTGTCTACTACAAAAGGGACTATTATGTCACTGAGCCATTGAATGACTCATACAGTTTATATCACGGTCAAATATGGAGAATCTCAAGACAACTCCTTGAGTCGTCTTAAGACTCGGGGTTTGTCGGTGTCAAAACCGGCGGATCTCGGGTAGGGGGTCCCGAACTATGCGTCTAAGGCGGATGGTAACAGGAGGCGGGGGACACGATGTTTACCCAGGTTCGGGCCCTCTCGATGGAGGTAATACCCTACTTCCTGCTTGATTGATCTTGATGATATGAGTATTACAAGAGTTGATCTACCACGAGATCGTAGAGGCTAAACCCTAGAAGCTAGCCTATGGTATGATTGTTGTTGTCCTACGGACTAAACCCTCCGGTTTATATAGACACCGGAGGGGGCTAGGGTTACACAGAGTCGGTTACAAGGGAGGAGATCTACATATCCGTATTGCCAAGCTTGCCTTCCACGCCAAGGAGAGTCCCATCCGGACACGGGACGAAGTCTTCAATCTTGTATCTTCATAGTCCAATAGTCCGGCTAAAGTATATAGTCCGGCTGTCCGAGGACCCCCTAATCCAGGACTCCCTCAGTAGCCCCTGAACCAGGCTTCAATGACGATGAGTCCGGCGCGCAGATTGTTTTCGGCATTGCAAGGCGGGTTCTTCCTCCGAATACTCCATAGAAGATTTTGAACACAAGGATAGTGTCTGGCTCTGCAAAACAAATTCCACATACCACCGTAGAGAGAATAATATTTCCACAAATCTAATCTGCTGACAACTTTTCATAACGTGACATCACACCATGGCCTGGTCATTATTCGAACCATTTCTCCCAGCCTGCCACTGCATGTTTTGCGAGGCGGTTTTTACTGGCACGTCTTGTCGAAGCAGAGATCGTGTTCCCCTTATCACGGGATTCTCATCAATACGGGTGCGGGTAACCCAATCGTGCCTGTTGGTATGACTCCTCAATTTTAGGCAAGTTCCAAACGGCCACGCGGAGGACGCTTGATATTCACCCTCTTTATAAAGAGGCCAAGGCATGTCCTTTTCTTCTCGCACTCAATCGAATCCTTCCCCCACCTTGAGTTCCAACACCCAAGGCTCAGGCTAGGCGCTTCAGACCTTCAATCATGTCCGGATCCAACCTTCAAGGTCAGTGGATGCCCTCCTTTGTCACAGAGGAGGACATCAAGAAGCTAAGAGAAGCCAGGTATCTGACCGCCGAAATCTCGCACAGGCTGCCTGCTCGAGGGCAGGTCATTCCCACTCCCGAACCCAGCGAGAGTGTCGTATTTGTCTCCCACTTCCTCCGAGGGCTAGGCCTTAGTCTAGATCCCTTTGTTAGAGGGCTCATGTTCTATTACGGGCTTGATTTCCATGATCTAGCCCCGGATTCCATCCTTCACATCTCGACGTTCATCGTCGTGTGTGAGGCCTTCCTCCACGTCACCCCACACTTCGGCTTATGGCTCAAGACCTTTAATGTGCAGCCGAAGATGATTAATGGGCGACAGGCAGAATGCGGAGGTGCCGTAATAAGCAAAGGCGCCGATGTTCCATGGCCAAAGGGTTCCTTCCCGGAGGTGTCCAGCTTATGGCAACGGGAGTGGTTTTACATCACAGCTCCCCGAGGTACTAAGTGGGTAGCCGCCCCTGCCTTCCGCTCGGGCCCCCCGCCACAACTGGCGTCATGGATCAACAAGGGGCTGGACTGGGGGCCAGTAAATGATGTGCCGACATTGTAGAGTCGCATCTGAGATCTCCTCGAGAGAGATGTCAGCCTTGTCAAGGTAATGCAAGTAATGCTAGTTCGTCGAGTCCTGCCTTGCAAACGTCGACCTCTCCGTATGTGGGAGTTCAACCCGGACCGCGAGCTATCCAGCACTTCATTTCCGAGGACAATAACCCGCGAGCTATCCAACCCGGACCGCGGCCTGAGCTGCAATCGTCCAGATACCGAAGTAAGTAGTTCTTCGGCCGAACATGCTGTCTCTTTATTTATCACAACATCATTATGAAAAGTCGCTCTTTGACCAGGACTGGATAAAAAAGGCGAAGATGATCAGGTGTTCGGCCCCCCTTCCCGAAGGCTCAACAAATCTAGTAC